>NC_092637.1:29414847-29714847 GCF_039555335.1 Amphiura filiformis
TAAAAATCATGCATTCTGTAAAGATAGATTGGCCGTTTTATGCATAAATAGCACGAATGTTTGGAAAAGGCTTCAAACAAATAATAAAGACACTGGTACGATGATGAAATTGCATAAATCGGGGAATATCTGCGTCGCAATGTTTTGTTTTGATTTTAGGAATTTGAGCATAAAATTTACGACGTTACGACATTATCATTCGAAATCAACAAACGATATTTCATCAGTATATGTCCACATTCTTTCTCTAGAGTGTTTTGAACATGTATGTGAAATAGCTTCAACAATAGTTCGCTGCATAATGGTAAAAACAGCCTTGACCTGAAAAAGGGCGAGAGGTGCCATATTTACGGATTCAGGCTAAATTCAAAATTGGTATAAAACGTTTGGTATTTGATTGATTACAAAAATTCATTTTTGTCATTAAAAAAAATTGCGTCTACAATTTTTATTCCTAGGGCTCTTTGATTTCTTCATATATTTTTGTATAATCACAGAGTGAATCCCCTGGCCCTCTATAATTACGCACAGAAGATCGCCTCCCCTTAAATGAGGCTTATGAATAATGAAGTAGCTATTGTGCAACGCCCCGACCGTCGTTTCTATACATAGTTGGGCTATGAATACTTATATCCTAAATCATAATATTAAATAAGCCATAAATACGGGGAAATAGCAGCTCAGTGGGTGATAAAGTAAGAATTGTGATCATTTTCTAAATAATGGTGATGATAAAAAAAAGGCCTCTCCCAACAATTGAGTGATATGTTGTAGTACTATTGCACACCCTTTAGTTAGAAACTAACCACTAAATCCTTCCGCATTTGGTGTAATCCTTGATAGTCCCGGTAAACATAGGTCGGTAGTGCAAACAAGTGGGTGTCCCTTGGGAGCAAGATGAGTAGCCATGATTGTTTATTATAATTAAATTAAAAGATATGCAATTGGTAAATGTTCAGAAAATCACAAAATGGTGCATCTTGATCTGGTCAAAAAGTTTGGCTCCCAAAACTAATCCGCATACGGACATGGTAAGGAGGCATTCGTGCAAGCTTAAAATAAGGGTGGCGCTGTTCAGGTCCCCGTAGCTTAAAAGTTAGTCTCAACTTGTGTCAAAAAACCCATTTTAAATTAAATTTTATTCTTTATTTAATACATTGGTGCTACCAAAATTTGAAAAATGGTTTTACATGGGGTAGAAAAACAAACTTACTTTCATGTATATTTACACGTATTTCAATGGGAGTTTATTTAGTGGTGTGCGCCCTAGAAGTACATGTATGGTAACAACTGGCGACTGCAAGTTATTTTACCGTAGTTTTCCTCGCTGCAAAGCCATTTTGCTCTCTTAATTGTGACTCACTCACGACGCACGTATTCATAAAAGTAGCAGGTGGACCCATTGGCATGGTTCCAATTAGATTACAGCCTTATTTTGTTTCGTTTTGCAAATCGCCCCCCCCCCCAAAAATAAACAAAAACCGCACAGGTTCGATAAAAAAAACCTCCCCAGAAACACACAGAAAAACTGAGATTGTTATTGTGAGTGCGAACAAACAGGGCCAATGACCACAAATATAAATGTGATCAAGCAAAATCAGTCAGAAGTCGGAAATATTGATCTTCAGATAGCAATTAAAGGAAATATTTCCTTTTCTTTTTGAAACTCTTTTATTGCTCTTTTGAACTGGTTGATTATAATTTAAATGAAGTTTTCTGCAAAATGTCACTTAGCACATCCTTTTTAAACTCCTTTTAAGAAACCGAAAATTGAAAATGACAGACTTCAGGCTGATTTTGCTTGATGACACCACATATTGAGATAAAAAAATAAAATCGTAGTTTTTACATGCGTGGTAAAATTGTGCACTCACACAAATACAACAGTCTGGATTCAACGCAGCTGTGAACAGAATGCTCCCGTTTTTCTGTGCATCGTTTGATTTTAGTCTGACATGTAATAATATTATTTCAAAGACTACTGCCTGGCTTTTAAATATTCGAATGTTTACAGTACAATGTGAATCTGTTGAAGCGGATTTAGTAAATTCAAAATTGCTTTAAGATGACACATTGAACACGTTAACTGTCACTAAAGATGAGCTAATTAAGTTCGGTCCTTGACAGATAATTATCTAACGATGGGAGCATCTCTAAGCTAAAAACAGGTAACGATATATAAACACACGTGCTGTCTTTAGGGTACGATATAGAATGTACTATAAGGCAGAAATATCAAAATACGTATAGTAAGAGAGATTGAAAGAAGTTGAGATAATTATATTACGAAGAAGAGCTAGGATTCCATCTGGAAAAGAGGCCCAGTCGTGGTGACAGACTTTGATTTTGCTGACGACATTGCACTGTTGTCTGAGGAAATACACCAAGCACAAGAACTGCTAAAGTGGGCCTGAAGATGAATGGAAGTAAAACAAAGTATATGTCCTTCAATAACAGGAGAGAAAACATCACACCAAATGAAGGTGCAGTACTAGAGGAGGTAGCCCTTACCTAAAAAACTAGCATTCCCTAAGCACTCACTAGGCATTCCATTGAATGGTAAAGAACCGGTAATGAATGCCTAAATGGTGAATGCCTCCAATACTATAACATTGAGTTAATAAGCGGTTGTTAGCACTCAACCGCCTGTTTGCTAGCCCTCGACCGCTTGTAGCGGTTCATAAGTGGTTCATAAGCCCTCCTCAGAGGCGAAATATGTAAATGAGCTAAGCACTCGAACCACTAAGGAGGCATTCAAACCACCAAGGAGGCATTCAAACCGCCTAGCATTTAAACCACCTAGGAAGCATTCGAACCGCTTGGGAAGCATTCCAACCGCCTAGGAAGCATTCCAACCGCTAGGAAGCATTCCAACCGCTAGGAAGCATACCAACTGCCTCAGAAGCATTCCAACCGCCTACAGGTTAGCACTCGAACCACTTATTTCCAACCGCCTATAGGCATTCATAAGCCCTCCTCAGAGGCGAAATATGTAAATGAGCTAGGCCCTCGAACCACTTAGTGGCATTCCAACAGCCTATGAAGCACTCCAACCGCCAATGAAATTTCCAATCGCCTCGGAAGCATTCCAACCGCCTATAGGCATTCCAACCGCTTATACATGTAGGCATCCCAACCACTTACAGGTGAAGCACTTGAACCACTATATAATTATATAGCTATGATGGCTAAGCAATTATACGAGAGTGACGAATAGGAATATAATGCACTGCAGAAAATTGCACATGGTAAGCCCAGAATATACTCCATTTTTTATCCATTGTGACAGACGCAGATCGAGGCATTTAGTTCAGTACAGCGGTTCTTTGTCGAGTCTATGATACTTTTAGTGTGGACACTAGTGGAGATGTGACTCCAAGTTCTTCTGGTTGAACGATATAATTGTCAAATCAGCTTAGAATTCAGTATTGACATCAATTGAGTGAACGCAAAGATGTACCATCTGGTGGCTAAATCACATCCGATGGATAAATCACTGCGTCTTTTATGGAAAAAAGTGAGTAAATTTGTGGCTTGGGCCTTCCAATTCAAATGCAAACTATGCTTCAATGAATTCCCATCACATAAAGGTAGTTGCTTTAGCCCTCTAATCACACGGTTGTATTAGCCCTTGAACGAATATATCAGAATCAAAGGATACCATTATTATTGTCTCAATTAACACACAAACCATATGCAAACACCAGAAAGCTGGCCACTGCTATGGGTGTTATATAGTTTATCTTTTTTATTCTGTGATGTAATTCTCCAAATTGACTCCTAAAAACAAATTAAATAATTCTTATCAACAACTATATGGAGGTCCAAACTATTCCCTTCATAATAAATGAAGTCAAAAGTGAAAAAAGGCAATTTCCCCTAATTTTGAGCCATATGAGTGCTTTTTTTGAGGATTTGTGCATGGTATAAATGTACACTGTTATTATTAATGTTAATAATAATGCCCCATAAATATGCTAACTAGCTCCTCCTTCCTAACACTAGACCATTCCATATTTCAAGAAACTGCCTACATAAAAACCTATATTCAATGTTACATCTAGTCATATTTAAGCTTACCTATACTACACCATCCATATTGTGGCATATTATTGCACTCAAAGATAACTATACACATGGATCCCATACATGTATGATGTTGTCCACATAATCTGCATTGTCATGTAACATCCCAAATGTAAAGAGTGAAAAATAAGGCCTATAATAAAGCTGGAAACATGAAAGGATTAAGATTCAATCATCTCTGCATTCAAACCAGTTCAAAATGGCAGTTAGAAATATATTCCCATCATGCACCTGTTTGACCCTTAGGTCAACCACTAAGGAATGCTAGTCAAGGCTATTAGCAGAATGCCTAATTGAATGGAATGCCTATTACTTAGAAATTTTTTAACCGAATGCCTAATACTTAGAAATTTTTCAGTGGAATGCCTATTACTTAAGAATTTTTTTAACCGAATGCCTATGACTTACCCGAATGCCACTGAGTGCCTATAGCAAACCGCCTAATCCTAGAACCACTTAGTTATGAATGCTTAGGAATGCCTAAATTAATAGTATTGAGCTTTAACGAGGGCTTAATGAGTAAATAGGCATTCGGTAGCATTCTTGTGAGGCATTCGGAATGCCTGTGAACCAGCTCTATAGGCATTCATTAGCTGCTGAGTGCTAGTGACGACCTAGTACCGCTATCCTTGGCACTCGAGGGCTTGGCGAATACCTACAGAATGCCAAATAGGCATTCATGTTTGGTAAGGGAGATGACTTCAAATACCTAGGCGCTTGGATGAAAAGCACAGAAAGGGATGTAAAGTTACGTAAAGCAGCAGCATGGAGGGCGTGCAGTAAACTTAAGAAAATCTGGAGGTCAACTCTTACCAGGAGTTTAAAACTTCGAATCTTTTCTGCAAAAGTGGAGTCGGTGCTGCTTTATGGATGCGAAGCATGGACCATCACCCCTAAACTTGCAAAGGGTCTGGATGACTGTTACACCCGCATGCTAAGAACTGTTCTGCATGTGCATTGGATGGAACATATGTCAAAAGCAGACCTATGGGTTAGCGACGGCCGTGTGAATCTTCAGAAAACCTACACACACTGACCAATACTTGAGTTTTGAGTCGCACCACCCTCTGGAACACAAATCAGATCGCTGATTCACAGAAGTGAAATAGTGACAGATCCGTTGGATAAGGAAGAGGAGGTATCGCACATTAAGTCAGCGCTCCGTAGTTGCGGATACAGATATTGGACCTTCTTACGCGCTCGTAAAAGAAAGATAAATCCAACCCACAGGAAACTGTGTCCGAGTCCGCGAGTAGGGCCTTCACTGTCACCTTGCCTTACATTGAATGTACCTCTGAACGTCTGTGTAGAGCGTTCAACACAGCAGGTGTGCCAACTGCATTTAAACCCCATCAGACATTACGTCAGACCTTGGTAGAAACAGTCGGGAACAGTCTACAAAATTGCATATGCAGATTGTCACGCCACATACATCGGGGAGTCGCGCAGGAAGCTGGAAAAGCGAATTGCGGAACACAAGTCGAAAGCGGCTGGCTCTAAATCGGCTGTACAAGAACATGTAAAAGCGAGCAAAAACACGCACCAAATAGATTGGGATAACGTAAAAGTACTGGAGAAAGAAACCAAAGAATTTCCCAGGAGGGTCCTGGAAGCTATTCAGATCAAGAAGCAGTGACCTTCATTGAACCGAGACACAGGATTGGAACTAGATCCTGTGTGAAGCTGATCAAACCCAGCGGCACCAAGGGCAGTAAAACTCCGACTTCGGTGACGTCATCAAGTGTGATGCCACCTGATCAGGTTGGTCTCTAGCCGTTTCCAAGTAAACACCAGAGCTAACTTCATCGGCTGATGACGAGGAAGTTCCTCGAAAGCTCTCCCGATAAGCGAAATAAACAAGTAGTGTTGAAGTTTAAATTACTAATTTTCAAGAAAGTAATAGATTTATCCTGAGATATGCATTTGGTCAAATAATTTTTAAATGCCATTCCACCTTAATAAATATGTGAGAAAGGTGGCTAAAAAGTGGCACCGAAAACATGGGATAAAATATTGGTATGTCAACTCCAAAAGACGCAAATAAGTAAAACAATGAAATTCAAGGATTAGTTGAATGTCCGGCAATTTTAATTTGACGAAAACTTGTACGCTGATCAGGTTCAAGCTGCGTAAGAATGTAGTATCCTAATTCTATCTTTTGCTCCAGTAAATTACGGCAAACTATCGTTGGGTACCTGGCTGGACTCGCTGTAAAGCCATTTTGCTATCTTAATTGCGACTTACTCACGACGCATTTATTCATACACTTAGCAGGAAGACCCAGTGGCATGGTTCCAATTAGATTATAACTATAAAAAAGAAGAATCCTAATTGTGTCTTTTGCTCAAGCAAATTACGGTAAACTATCGTTGGGTACAATAAATAAATTAATGGTGTTATTCTATAGCCTTGGTTGGCTATAAATCAGACTGTACTTGCTAATTCTGTGCACGTCATTGTTCATAACCTGACAGGAAACAGATACATTAGAGACGCACCATTGAATTTCAACGTGCGAGGCTGGATGAGCCAAACTTACGAAAAACCAACCTGGAGGGATGTATAACGGTCGGGAATCTGGTTTGGAGTGTGCATGTAAGAGACAAAGCCATCAGAAAAGGACTAACTCAGATCGCACGTCAAATAAGTTAGCAGTTTAGAAATTGCCATTTTCCAGCCTTGACAAAAATAGGCAGAGACCTCTCGGTTCTGAAACTCAATTCATTACCACTATTAACTATTAGCTGTGAGAAGTTTGATAGTAGTCCTTGATATTCATCTAATGCAGTTTATTCACTTCAAAAATTACTAAATTACGTGATGATTTGGACTCTGAATTTACTGCTAAAAGTAGCAAATAAAAAGCAAAAAAAAGAAGCAAAAAACAAAAAACAAACAAATAAACAAAACAAAAGAAGAAGAAAAAAAACATCCACTACTTGTACTCAGGAGATTGATTTGACGATTTGCTGTATGCTTTATAACAGATTGAGAGTGTCCAATCAAGCCTATAGCAAGGTCATCGTGAGCAAATCTGCATTCTGTTGCCTGCAAAAGCCGACGACCAGACTGAAATTATTCTAAAAGAAGCATTTCCAGATATCAGCGTTAATTTTATGGTAAGCTTAAAACGCATTGAAAACGATAAATTGCAGTCACAAAATATGTTAGTATATCACCAAAGCAAATGGTAACATAGGTATGTGGAAAAGAACGGTATTAACAATAACAAAGTATGTGCCCAATGATTTGTCTTTGGCATGTCGCTATTTTTTTAAATATCACCAAAAATATCAAATTTTGGAAAAACGTCCCAAAATTTAAAACAAACATGAACCTTCTAAAACAAATAACATATTCGCAATATCTGCCGCTTTGGTCTGGGGCAACTCGTTGCTTCCCTTCTCCAATTACCTGTACTTCAAGTTCGTCCATACCACAGCCCTTAAACTATGATGATAATGAAATTTAAAAACTGGATAAAAGAGATGCATAGCTATAAATGTGTACAAAATATAACAGTACATCTCCGGTTTCCTCATACTTTAAAATCGGTGATTAGTTGTTTGGTTATCAAAAACGCCCTTCTCCTAATGGAGTTGGGCAGCTGCTCAGATAATAATTGACGGATGTTACAAGTGCGGATAGGTTTGCACCGGGTTCGGCAGCAACCGGCCTAGCTGATGCGATAATTCACCAGTGGCAGCAAAATTAACCGCTTTGAATCCTGGAAAATTCCGCTCTATAAATCCAACATTTATTTATTATTATTATTTATTATGCGATCAGTAAGAGCATTCAATATATTGAAATGAACTAAAGTCAGGTGGGTGATAAAGAAGTGTACATCGACAGCTTTACATCTAAAGTTTGATTTATAGGCTTAAGACCCGCACAAACACACCTTTAGGATACGCGCTTACACATGACTGTGTGTTTATCTCTTAATGTTGAATATATGAGGTCAATTGGAAAGGGAAACCTACTATTTTTTTTATCCTAATGTCATGCTCAGTATCATATTTCGGAGTATGATTAAGTCTAAGAATACTTGAACAACGTGATATGTCGAAATGAAGAAGTGGCAGTGGCGGCGAAATCATTGAAATTTAGGAGGGCCTGGGATAAGTATATTTTGTACCGGTGATGTGATACTAAAAAGGCAATAAAGGGCAATTATTGCTTTTGTTTTTCTTCTGTTGATATTTTTAGGGAAACGTCCCCCATTCATGCATTATGAGAAGTAGTGTTTGCTTGTATGTGTGGTATGTCACCGTTAGTTAATAAGATCACATGCTCAAAATAACTCATGTGGAAACAAGCTACAGGTATGACCATTGGAAATTTCCTTTTTTGACACAACATTTAGGGACGCACCATTATACTTCAAGGGGGGTGGAGGAAGTTGGGGTCGGGGCAATATTTTTTTTTCGCCGCAAAGGCGACAAGTTTTTTTTTTAAATTTTCATGCATTTATACAGTTTGGTGAGGATTTTTTTTTTTTTTTGCTCATGTTTTTTGCTCCCCACCCCTTGAAGTCTAATGGTGCGTCCCTGAATGAAAAGATGTAAATCTCTGATAACAGCTCATCAGATTAAGGCACCTGATCGTTTTATTAACCTTAGGATGTAGTACATCCGGACGTCCATTACTGACTAAACGTTTTTTTTTTTTAATATTTGACCTGGTCGAGAGACACACGATTAAAATAAATATATTCAAAAAGATACACTCTAAATTTATAAGACGTTCTCGGAAATTATGGTTTACTATGATGACAAAAATAACTTGTTCAGAGCTATATTGCAAAGCTACACAAAGTTGATTCGTACTAACATTTGAAGCTGAAGTTACGATTTATTTATATGCTACAGTCCTTTGGGCGTCCCCTTTCGGACTGTTATCCAATTGACCGCAGGCAAATTTGGACTGTCTTCTCGCAAACACTTGAGACTAAAAACGTGATTACTTATCTGCAGTCTTTATAAAGTAAAAAAATGCTTGATAATGTCTGGACTGGCTTGTGATCTGTTTTCAACTTTATTCTATAGTTATTTTTATCAACCTTACTAATGGATACAATCTTTTACAGTTGTCAATCAATCGCACAACCCATTACGGATTGTATTGGATTTGTTTTTCACAGATAAAAGATCACTTTTAACCAGAAAGGGTTTCTCTCGCAAACATAAGACGTAAAAAACACCTGAATGCGCTAATAAACAAATTAATAAAAACAACAATAAAGAGTACCATTACATTGCAAGTTCATAGATCAACACAGGATGGAAAAACATGACAAAAGCTACACAATGAAAGCAATTCTGGACAGGCGGGTTTTTAGCTGTGATTTAGATAAACAATAAACGGAATTTATTTAAGGGTTTACCTACAGTTTTTAAGCCTTTTTAGAGCATTTCATTTAAAAGACGCCATTTACAAAAAACAGCGATGTCTCGTTTTTCGTGTTCCGCTGTGGCGGCCGCGGCAACATTACTTTTTTTATCTGTTCCGCTGTGGCACCTCCAAGGTGTTTCTTCTTACAATGTAGCACACATGTACTTAAATCTTTACAAAAACATCCTTATTTTCTTTTCCTTGTTTCGCTGTTCCACTGTGGCGTTGTGGCGCTGTTCCGTTGTGGCGGCCGCGGCGACATTCGATTTTCTCCCTGTTCCTCAGTGGCACCTCCCAGCGTAGAGTAAAAATAAACACAGGATGACAGCACTGCCAGTGATACATCACCTTGCTTATCATTTAATTTACAGATACTCATTGTTGTAAAGTGCCGATTTTCTCGATTTAAACATTATTTGGAACCATTGTCGCCTGCTTCGATCCCCTAGCTCAAATGCGTATCATGGCCTCCTTGGCACTATTATATTTCCTTACCCATCTTTGTCATTGTCTCGTTATCTAGGTGTATAATTCAGCAACGTATATTAATATCCGCTGAAAATTCAATAAATTCAAAGTTGCAGTATCAAAACATATACATTATCTTTATCTATCTTACCTTAGAAATGATGCAGGCTTTCACTACATAGTGCAAAAACATTTCTGCAAAATGTAGCTCGATGTGATAAATAAAAAAAAGTGAAATTCAATTGATATTTGGCGAGTGTCACTTTGACATGAGATTTGGTACCAAGTAAAGTATTCCCAATTAAAGTATGCACCCTCCAAATGCGGTTGATTAACTCTTAATGCTCTCCAGTGGTTTTCGCATACATCGACAACTGCAACACAATTCACTAGCTATTGTTTTCTAAGAGATGAAAGTCATTCATGCATGCTGAGATAATTCCTACATCTTAATCCTTGGAGCCAAAGAAATACTCCACATATTGTTTGTTTTTTTTTTTTGTTTTTTTCGTTTTGTTTGTACAGTTGATATGAATATATATTACTGGAATCTAATATCCAATTAAAGAGAGTCTCCGGCAATCATAACATTATGCCTTATATGTTAGAAAAATAATTCTCAAGCACAAATCACATTTAAACAAACTCATATTGACCATAAAAACGAATAAAAACAGTCGACTCTCAACACGCGATATTCACAATTTCCACGCCTAAATTTGTCTAAGTACAATGACGCATTGGTTATTGTGCTCAATTGTCGTTAGCCTTCATTGTATTACTGGGTCCTCATTGCAGTCAACAATTTTGGAGCCCGGGAATTTTGAATATCGCGTGTTGAGTACCGAATGTTTGAAATGTGTTTTTATGGTCACTATGAGTTCGTTTCAAATAAAACCACGTGATTCGTGCTTGATAATTATTTTTCTTACTTATAAGGCATACTGTTGTGATTGCCAGAGACCTCCTTTAACGCCATAATGATGATGTTGGTTTTCAGTTACTGAAACGACTCAAGACCCATACAAGTTTTCGGATCCTCCCCAGAGATCTCACACCCAGTTGTATAAATATTAAACGGTCCCTTAGTTTCTATTCTCGACCGACCGCAATCAAATACGATAGTTTCGACAAATAACGCATTGAACTACGAGTAATTCAGCAAAATTCAGTACTCTGTCGGATAGGACACGTTTTATTGTCTAAGGTAACTGACATGTGTATATGCCTCAGGCTACTCATGTCTTCTTTGTACTATGTTCACAATGTTACGAGCTATCTTTTGTTCAACTATGCCATACCATGTTTCACCATTTAAACATTCCTATAATATATGAAGATTCTTATCATCGTTTTGGAATAAATATTTTCTTTCGCTTCTTGTGCATTCATGTGTGATTTTCCTCTGTCATCATTGTTTTTCAATAAAAACATAGTTTGTTCAACTCGTAATTGGATGAAATCAAACTTCTTGAAATTAAATGATGATAAAACAGAATTTCTTCTGTTTGGATCCCACCAACAGCTCTCTAAAATCAACATTGAAAATGTTTGCATCGGTGACTCTGCAATTGCCTTATCTTCCAAAGCACGCAATTTAGGTGCATTTTTTGACACTCACATGACCATGCAACCTCATATCTCTAATGTCATTCGTTGTTCAGCGCTTCAACTACGTAACATCAGCCGGATCCGCAAATACCTAAGTCGCGATGCTACTGAACAAATTATTCACTCATTCATCTCATCTCGTTTGGATAACAACAATGCACTTCTTTATGGATTACCAGCAAACCAACTCTATCGCCTTCAGAAAATTCAAAACACTGCCGATCGAATTCTTACTTTCACCAGAAAATATTGCCATATCACGCCAATCCTAAAGGAACTGCATTGGCTTCCTGTCACACAAAGAATTGTTTTTAAACTTATGTTGATTGTATATAAATGCATTAATTATATTGCTCCGTTATATTTATCTGAACTCCTTTTACATTATGTTCCCACCCGTACGCTTCGATCTGGAAACATGCAACTTCTTCAAGAAAGAAAATCCAACCGCACATGGGGTGACAGATCATTTGCAATCGCAGCTCCACGTCTATGAAATGAACTGCCTATTTATATCAGAACTGCTAAAAATGTAACTGTGTTTAAAAAGTTGTTAAAAACTCATCTTATGTCAGAGACATTCTGTAATTCTTAAGTTATTTTTCTTAATTTAGTTCCAGTTTTCTTTGTCTTGTTAGTTTTTGTTTGTTTGTTTTGTTTTAGTGCCTTGAGCGCTCTTAATTGAGTGGATTTGTGCCTTGTCGCTATTATTATTATTATTATTATTATTATTATTAACTATCTAGAAATATTGCTGGAAGTATCTACACGTATAATAAAAGACGGGTAAAATAGTTCGCTCGTGTCTGACGCCTCAGTCAATCAATTTTATTGCTGGCGTGGTAGGTTTATTATGAAGTACGTCCACAAGTCAGAGGCCGTGTGGTGCTTCTGGCTTGTATAATAATAACAATAATTGGCTACTTCAGCATAAATCAGGGGAATTTGCAAAATATATTGTGGTTCAGAAGAGAAGCAAAAAGCAAAGGAAATGTCTTCGCTCCCCTTTGTTATCAACATCATTGATGTCTACATGCTCTTCCCAGATTGCAACGTAATGTGAGCGTAACTTACCGAAACCGTTACCGTACTTTTGTTACCCATGTGGCACTTTCAAGTTTTGCGACTACTTAAGGGAGGTGTAATGAGCGTGAACCTGGTTTGGATGCAGAGGGAGTGTGCCTGTAACAGACACAGCCACCAGAAAAGGACCAGCTCAGATCGCGCGCCAAATAAGTTTGCAGTCCAGAAATTTCATTTTTTTTCTCAGCCTTGCAAAAAATAGGCAGAGGTGGGAATCGAACCCGGGACCTCGGTGTTGTAAAACCTACTGCGTTACCACTGAGCCAACTGACAATCAGCTATGAGAAGTTTGATAGTAATCCTTGATATTGCTGAATAGAATAAATCAATACTGATAGGTCTATTTATCTAATGTACGATGTTATTCAAATTGGCCTATAAACTAGGAATATAATGTGAAATGACTATCAATCGATCAATCAATCAAGTTGTCAAGATATCAACAATCAATAAAAAACCGACGTAGGCCTATCATGGAATATTACTAACTAGGCCTACTAACTAATATACCAAATAAATAAAATAAATAAATAAGTCAGTAAATAAATAAATAAATAGGCATAGGCCTAAATAAATAAATAAATACATAATGCAGAATGCAGTTAGTATTTTAGTTGCAAAATTCCAAACATTCTATTCACACATTCTATTATAATTTTCTGCACGCAAAGGACCTGTGCCTTTAATATGTCCGCGCCTAATCAATAATGAGTCTTTCACCATGCTCACACACCATGTTAAACTATTGTATCCCTGCAAGTATTATCTACTGACCAAATGGTCAAAGGTCAACGTTTCCAAAGAAGTATAGTAATAGATGTAGACACAAGCTTTCGTGCGGGAAACATAAACACATAGTCGTCAGTCGTGTGGTTTTTATGAGATTTGATACGGCGCTGAAGTCTATTGGCTGTCCCAAAATCAGTACCAGACCCGGTTTCCAGACGGCAATATGTGTGTTGTTACAAGGAATGCAAACTCATTTTATCAATGAGTGAACCACATAGAGGAATACGACATCTATCGTGAGCCAATCTGCATTCTGTTGCCTGCAAAAGCCGACGATCAGGTAAAAATTCTAAAAGCAGCGTGACTAGATATTTGCGTTAATTTCATGATACGTGTAAAACGCATTGAAAACGCCAAATTGCAGTCATAAAATATATAATATTAGTAAATCACCCAATCGAATGTTAACGTAGGTATGTGGAAAAGAACTGCAATAACAATAACAAACTATGTGCCCAAAGAGTTGTCTTTGGCACGTCGCTTTTTTGAAATATGACCAAAAATATCAAACTTTGGAAAAACGCCCCAAAATTTAAAACAAACACGAACCTTCCAAAATAAATATATATTAGCACTCGGCGGCCCAGTCACTACCTGCCGCTGTGATTTGGGGTAACTCATTGCTTCCCCTCTCCAGATACCGGAACTTCAAGGTCGCTCATACCCCAGCCCTTAATAGGCCTGCCTAGTCTTAAAGGGCAGGTCTATTGCAAAAACAACATCATATCATTGGCCAGCTAATATTATGAGGACAATGAAAATGACTTTTGAGAAAATAAGACGTTTAAAATTGATATTCCGCAAAAACCAACTTAGGCGGTGAGTTCCTTCGAACGAGACAGATTTGGCCTAGAAAAAACGGTGACGTCATGAAATTGAGAAATGGAACTATAAACGCTCTCAATGGACAGAACGTATACTGTTGTTGTTCACAGAAAAAAAATCCAAATTAAGTATTACAAATTTAATGGTTTTTAAACATATGAATAAAATCAGCCGCTTCTTTTTTTATATGTTAGACAGTTGTAATATTACAATTCATATGTATATCAATATCATGAGAAATATTAGGCCTTAAAAAATAAATACATAATTTGAGCTTAGCATTTCATCTGATACTAGCATATAAACCGTGTTAAGTTCACAAACTCATGTATCTGATTTCCCTGTATATTGCAATGCTATAGTTTCAGTTGGATGAAATATTACAAAGCAAACGCATAGTAACAATACTGAGTGAGCTTTGTTCCGGAAATAAGAACAATAGTGTGCATATTGTTATGCAGCATTGTTATGGTAAGTGATAGTACAACTCATTGTTGCTAATGTCAAACTTGTCAAAGTGATTGTGATTGTATAATGAGAGCATGATATAGTGCCCGCTTCATTTACCTACGTCATCAGCCAAACGGGGGGATAACACGTACGTTTCAAACGGGGGAAGAACACGTACGAGGCTGAACTTTACCCACACAATTTCTCTTTGTTCAGGAGAAATACGCACACAAAAATTGCAACAAGTGTCAACTTGTAATGTAATAATTATTCTCTTCGAATAGAAATAAACTTATTTTTGCAATAGACCTGCCCTTTAACAAATACTTTGGTTTACCGAGCCTTTAAAAGGGCTCGGTAAACCACCTATGGACAATATTATTTGTGGGACATAAGAGCACATTCTGATTACGAGGAATGTATTGTTGGGTGTCAAATAAATTGGATTAAAAAAAAATCGCCTCACATATTAATGTGTATTATAATAGCGCTTTAAATTTATAAAGAAACGCCTTCTTCCTCAACGTGCTCAAATTTACTATATTGATCTAGTCCAGGGGACTAAGCAGCGATGTCGAAGTGTAAGTTGAAGGACTTTCGGCTTCGCCTCGCTATATAGATTTTAACATCAGCTGATAGTCATTATTGAAGGACTAGACTCATCATAGAAATTATTAATGTGTAAAAGTCGTTGCTAATTTAACATTTTGATTGATTATCGTTGATCAAAGAAAAGTGTCACAGATCACTTGAGGCGACATAAGCTGTTAAAGGTAGTGAGTCGCCACTTTAACTGGACTTACATTTGTCGAAAGCTAAAAGAGACGAGAACGTTTTGAATTTTGCTTGGTTAAGATATTGGAATTTGTCGGGAACAAGTCGTCGGCAGAGTGCTAGACTATCGTAAGTGCAGTTTGGACAGTTTTAGAGGAGGAGCATATGTGTGTTTTGCATAGCCGTTTGTTTCCAAGTATCCATAAAATGACATGGGAATGTAAAGCAATATGATTTTAATAATATAAACTATATAAATG
Organism: Amphiura filiformis; assembly: GCF_039555335.1. Classification (NCBI taxonomy): domain Eukaryota; kingdom Metazoa; phylum Echinodermata; class Ophiuroidea; order Amphilepidida; family Amphiuridae; genus Amphiura; species Amphiura filiformis. Next base: position 29,430,591 of record NC_092637.1, read on the forward strand.
GTGTTAAAGTTAATGAATCGATGCATTATTTACTGATTTAGATGTTGTAAGTGCCACATACGATAGTGTTGCACTCAAATAGAAATGAGTGTAGAGTGCAACACCGATAGTGTTGCACTAAAAAGGAAATAACTGTAGAGTGCAACACTATCGTATGTCCCTACCATGTCCGCACTTTTTGACTTGATCAAGATGCATCACTTTGTGATATTCTGAACATTGACCAATTGCATATCTTTTAATTATAATAAACTCATCTTGCTCCCAAGGGACACCCACTTGTTTGCACTACCGACCTATGTTTACCGAGACTATCATGGGTTACACCAAATGCGGAAGGATTTAGCATATCTTTAATGTATGGGTAGTCGTTCACCTCGTTTTACTATGGATGGCGGAAACCTTCAAAATACGCCTAAGAATACGCCTAAGAATACGCCTAACCTTAGACGTCTAAGATGCAATCTTAGACGTCTAAGAATTTCGCGGTAGACTTAAATCAACGAATCACAGGACCAGAAATCCCAAACAACCAATCATCTAAGGCGTATTCAATTATTGACCAATGAAATCTTAGACGCCTAAGATTTTACATGCCTAAGAATTCTTACACGTCTAAGATTGACATTTTAGTGATGGATGGTATCACCAATGTGATAGCTCTAAAAGCACCTTGGAAGACTACTAGCAGCTCGTATTACAGATACCATGCGCAGTGATCGAAAGTACCACGGGATAATCAGTTCCGTCATCTCTGGTTCAGTTCAGGTTATCTATAGGAATAAGTTTCGAATAGAAGTGCCATTATAATCCGGCAGAATGGTAAATCGCCGCCCCATTTTGTACCAGGTTATAGAGCAGGTTGCCAACATAGCCTTCAACATCATCTACAGGGTCTGTGGCGTGGTGGAGGGTCAAATTTGCGTCCGGGACATTTTTTTTTATAAAACAGGGTGGGTGCACCTTTTAAATAACCATATGCTCTAAATTCAGTGGCAATGCCGGGGGATCCGGGAGCGTCTTGGAGGAAAATTATAACCCTCCATTGCTATGGACATTGCTTGAAATGTGTGGTAGAGAATCCGCAACAACATTTCTTTTCAAAATAGCTCAATTCAGCTTAACGTAGCAGTTGTCATGGTTGTGTTTAAATTACAATTAAATAAAACACGAATTTAAATATTTGTATATTAATTTTCTTTGAACTTGCAGCAAAATTGATTAATTGTTTTGATTTTATTTTCGGTGTGCTGTTTTGGTGTGGCTAATAGTAGTCAGGTATTAATGTTGATGATGATGATGACGACAACGACGACGTCGACGACGACGATGATGATGATGGTGATAAACGATGATAATGATGATGATGATGATGATGAAAATTAATACACAAACAACAAAGTGGAACAAACATGCCAAGCGTATATTTATATACCTCCATGATTCTATTTTTAACATAGACAAATTTGACCTCTTGTCTTCTTGCAAACTGAAATTATGCATGTCTGATCTCTTCAATTATAAAAGACGATTTGGCCTTGGCCCGGGGGCCTTTGCGAAAATATGTCACACGCTGTTCGAATTATAAAGACATAATTGGTTGACCTTATAATGTGTGTGCACTCATAACTTGACCTCTGAACGTATTGGATGTAAACGCATCATACCCTACACCGTCAGGTTAACTTTCTTGTTGAATGGAGGCATCGAGGTATCTTAACTGCGTATTTGGAGATGATGTCCTTTTGGCTCAGTCATAGCACAAAAGTTAAGAAAAAAATATACATGAAAAATGAGCAGGGTACATGCATAGTTAATACCATAGACACGTGCTCTTTGTTTAAACATTACAAGTAACATGAGTGGCAAACATTAATGTTTCATATTGCTTGCAACCCCTCCTCCCCCAATCAATGTTGGAGCCAATACTAGTCCGTTCCTATCTCAGTATCAAAACAACATTGACTAGGTGGGTGCGGGGGTGGGGGGTGTAAGATTTCATACTAAATAAAATTAAATCCCTCATCACTGCCATCATCATCACCTCCACGACTCTAATAATCATCTGACATCATTTGTATTATCAATCATCATCATCACCATCATCATCATCATCATCATCATCAACAACAACAACAACACCATCATCATCATCACCATCATCATCATCATCATCGTCATCATCATCATTTACACTATAGCCACACAAATAGAAATCTTACATTAACTGCAAGTCATCAGAAAAACAAAATATTTAAAACAAATTATTGTTTTATCACTGCGCGCTCAGTTTGCAACAACAACATCAACTGCTAGATTATGTTCAAATGAAAAAAGTCCATTATGAAAAAAATACCCTGTTCCGCCTGAATTGTCAAAAAATGGGTGAAAAGAACAAAACAATGGACCATTGTGCCGAAAGATGGGAGAACATGTACCCTACCCCATCACCCCTTTCTCTCTGGGATTGACGCCCATGGCTATGGAGAGAAACGGAGTTGACTAAAAACACACCACCCAGCCGAAGTATTCTCTAACGCACAGCGTCCGTCGTACGTTTTGATCGAATTTGCGATATCGTCCATCACTAGTCACGGTCAAATGGTCAATCTTAGACGTGTAAGAATTCTTAGGCGTGTAAAATCTTAGGCGTCTAAGATTTTATTGGTCAATAATTGAATACGCCTAAGATGATTGGTTGTTTGGGATTTCTGGTCCTGTGATTCGTTGATTTAAGTCTACCGCGAAATTCTTAGACGCTGCATCTTAGACGCCTAAGAATGCATCTTAGACGTCTAAGGTTAGGCGTATTCTTAGGCGTATTCTTAGGCGTATTTTGAAGGTTTCCGCCATCCATATTTTACCGGTAGGAGCCTGTGAGCATAGGCTTTACATTTTATTTAATGCGCTACTCTCTCTGATTTTTAGCCCAACGAACAGCACACATAAACACCTCATAAAGATTTTGTACTTTACCAGAACTCAGGGTTGCACAAATGGTGCATTAATTTTGCTCTCTCACCCGTTTCATAACTAGGAACAGCCCGTCACCCATTTCAGTTACTTTTCTTTCATGCCTGCGGGGCTCTTCTATATTGGAACTAAATTAGTTTCAAGTATCTACTATGGCAGTCGGTGACCTCAGCTCTTCCGGTCTTGCGACCTTTGTGATGTTAAGCTCACAAATTTATTTTATTTAACCCTTACGTAACCTTACATTTTTTTTAAATTCAAAAATAGTCCCTGGCAGACATTTTCCGTGAAAAATCTGTGATTAGTTGAAAAATCCGTGAAAAATATGTGTTGAATAAGAGAGTTTTTACGGATTTGTCAACAGATCACAAGTTTTTTTTGTCTCGTAGTGAGTACAAGCCGAAAAAAGTATGAAGTAAATTTGATACGCGTGGGGGTAAAACGATTAAGGTTGAAGTAGGTTTTATTTCTATACACCTTCTACAAAAGAAAGCTCACAGCAAAAGCGAGGCGATAAATATGAAGTACAAAGGCTTTTTCAGATGCACTACAAGTACTTTTGCGCAGTTAAACATAAACAGCTGCAGCTGTTCTTGAAACTTGGCTACAGACAGGGCTTCATCAATCTCTTTGACCTATTTCATTCTTTTTCTAAATTGAACAAACAGAAAAAAAACATAAATTCAATTTTGCGCTAGACATTATAATAGTAAGCGCAAGTCTTTCTGTATAATTTTCGATATTGACTTTGATAGAAACTATATACTCTATATTACAGGTAATACGTATCCGATGACTCAAATAAAACGAATGTGGAACAAGCATATTGTTAAAAACAACAGAAAACTTTTCATCTCGACAAAAATGGGTTAGTGGAATGACAGGTGGCATATTTGCCTCTACGATGAGTACAAAACATCAAAATATTAAAAAGCGAATCATTCTGTAATCGCATTAGCTTGAAAATGAGAATATCATAAAAATATAAATATAAAAAGGGTAATTAATACGTTAACCGTCGTTCGACTCCTTCTTAGCGGGTTCCTTTTCACGGTTGTTTGATATGATCATTTACTTCTAACAAAGCACTATATAAATGTTCAATATTCTAGACCTGAATAATACCATCAGCTATCACACTAATAACCTGTATATAAACATACAACTTCTTCTGCGTTTTTGTAGTAATTTTTATTCTATAAACTGTAAACTTGTGTTGAAATTGAGGGCCCTATTTACATATCTTAAATTTAAATTAATAACTTATATCTTACATTTTATGATAAAAAGTTTTTTGAAATTTCCTTGTCATTTGTTTATCTTTTTGCTGATGGTCTAATATCATTATACAAGTGTCTACCCCTTGTAAAGATGCAAATAAGATAGCGACTTCATTGTTCAACTTTTCTTAAAATTAACTCAGTTTTACATACTATCAAACAACCGTGCTTTTTATCCGACATAAAAAACGCGATTATTTATACCCACATTTTAATTCATTTATTTTTTAATTTGCGCTTGTAAAATCGTGCAAGGTATGTGGACTTAAAACTTGCTAGTTGGGTTGAACTAGATATTTTCTGGATTGTTAGCAAAAAATCTGTCGAAAATCACATGATGGTGGATTTTTTAGCCGAAAATAAATTTGCCTATACTATTGTTTAGTCAGAATATATAAAACTGGTTAAACTAGTGGATTCGAATGGATATTATAGTTTATTGAAATATGGCAACATAATAGATACATTTTTTACCCTTTCAATAAGCTTTCGTTATGTGTGTTATTTGCATTGAACTCCAGAGATACGCGATACGCGATACACTGAACACAAACACATGTAAACTTATTTTGATATCTAATTAAAAACTGTCAGGATCGCTAAAGAGTAGTTTACCCATCATGCTGGTCATAATTATTTGGTCATATCAGCAGCTAACATTGAATACATATTAAGCTGTCGTATGCAAAACTTTGATGGCGATTATAATTAAATTCCGATACATATTATACGTGGGCTACCGCTGGTGAACTCTTTGATTATACTCATTAACCTGTATAATAAACTAGAGCAATAGCTTCAACTAACACGTTTTGGGTCCTTAAATAAACCAGGTATCCGCCGTACTGCAATATTATGTGCCACGTCCGTGCCATGTAAACAGAAAATTGTCACGTCTGTTCGTTGATAGTGAGATACCCACCAGGACATTGTTTGATTTATGCCTCTAGTGCCTCAGATCTTAGTCAGAAATATGAGACAATTTGACAAGATATATAAACAGCTTCCAACGAATTGTCTCAACATAACGCAGGTGAAGGTAAGCATTCAGGCTGTGTCAAGATGAATAACACACACTGGTGTTACTAGTATTTTAAACACCTATTTCTTCCAGATGCAACAATGGATCCTCTTGAATTGACCAGAATTTAAAGGTTATCAACAAAGCAACTACAAGATTATTATTGGATGCACTATAGCTTCAATTATACTAAGTAATACATCGTAACAAAAATTAATATCAACTGCGTAAAAAAATGCGACCGGCTACTACACATATGATATTAGTTGCTATGTAAACAAAACATTGCTACATCATTGCATTTCAAAAATGGGATATTTCCATGATGAACCATAACAAATAACGAAAGAAAAATAAGAACTAAGCAATTCTTATCTTTTTCACTCTATGGACCAGCTACCAGCTTCTGTAAACAAAAACAAAAACAAAAACAAAAACAATTGTCACGTCTGCGGACTCGGAGGTGATATTTTGTCCATGATTGTATTGAATTTTTGCCTCGAGGGCAGAGATTGAGGATCTCTGGCGAGAAGATAGCAAAATGTCTGAACATAGAGCACGTAAAAAACCAGAGCATTTAAAGTGTCCTGCGGGCTAAAATGATATTGATAACGTAAGACGCGAAGGTCTTCTGTTAGTAGTCTGGTATTCGGTCGCTAAACATATAGATAGTCAATGTTTATTGTACTTGGTGTGTGTTTATAGAGTGAATGTCCTGTTTTAGAGATAATTAAAAAATGGCAACAGTGCTATATTGTTTTGCTGTGTTGCCTAGGGGACACTTTTAAAAAGAATAATCCTAAGTGATTGGTTCTTCTTCGTCTTATTTTACTATGAAGTCCTACAGGGGATTTTTTTTAGATCGTAATCCTACGGGATAGTCTTAACTGCAGCATGATCTGATGGTAGATCATCATGTACAGACACAAAAAATTAAAGATCATCCATCCTGCGGGAAACAAGAAGATCATGGGTATATGCACAGGATTGGCTTGCAGAACGGACACGCTATCCAGAAAGGCACCACGGAGACATGTTGCCAGGGCAACATATGGACGTTGAGACGATCAGCGATAAGCAATGGTGTCAAAGTTCAGGATTGTGGTTCTTGGAGTGAGCTGAAATCTTTTAAAAAACATGGTTTATATTTTGGGTGCTGGGTGGCGGTCTGTGATGTAATGTGAAGGTCCATCTGCGTAACAATTTGGAACTGTTAACATCATTTTATTCTGGCAAGAAAGGCCTAGTGGAGGGCACATTTGTTCCATAACCATTAAGGTATAGGATATTTTTTGTTTTTGTTATAGCCCCCGAATGAAATGTTTTTAATTATGTTTGTACTCACTCAGGTAGCATTGTGTGTGAATTTTACATCCGAACTAAGTGCTATTCTTTTTTATGGGCATTTTAGTGTCTAAAATGGCCCAAAATGAGGGTTTTTCAATATTGCCGTCCATTTCTAATTCCCATATACTTTACATGTAAAATAAAAGGCTCATAAAAAATAAATAGCACCTAGTTCGGATGTAAAATTCACACAAAATGCTTTTTGAGTGATTACAAAGATAATTAAATATTTTTCATGCGGGGGCTATGTGGATTTTTTAAATGTATTCCTTGTACAATAATATTTCACAATAAAATGTCCATTGGTAACAAATGTGAGGGGCATATGACGGAAATTCTTGATGAAAGCTATCGTATGGACAGCTCGCTCGTTCCTAGTAATTAAGCCACGTTTCGGTTATTGTTATTATATCTGATGATTTTCAATAACACGTGAAGCGACATAATTGTATTTGGCTTTGATTGAACAGACTTTCCAAGTTGCAAAACGCATGTCAAGTTGTTATAAAAATTAACACCAATCTGAAAAAGTTGTCATTTTCACGATAGAATTCTATAACAAGTCAACATATATAACGTGACCATATCCACCTCTACAACGACCATTACTTATTTATATCAAGTGTCCGTATATATGACGATGAACTAGTCAAGCAGTGAACAACGACGAAAATTAATTTCTCGCAGAATGTCAATGTATAAAGAATGACCAGGTAAACTAACGAATGGCATTGGAATTATTACAAAGTACTCACAATTACATTTACATTTACCAAGCAAAAGGCATTAAAACATGGTAAAACATTTCCGAAACAGTTTACTCTTTATTGCAGATGTTTGAGATTATGTAAAGTATATTGTACTTTCATATTAAATTATAGCGCTATAAAAGCAGATGATTATGTAGTAAGATTGAAGCATACATGTGTCAAAAATCCATTTATATTTTGCTTTTATTATATTATAAATTTGTAGAGAAAGAAATGTATGGGCAATAGTTCCCGAGGCGATAGCTATTCACACAAAAGCGCCCACTCTAAGTACGTTAAGAAGATACACAATAAAGAGCTCTATATCTCGAAACTTGGCTAAATGCTTTCATAAAACTCTTTAGACCTATGTTTCTAAATTGAACAAACATAAAAAGCAGAATTTCAATTTTGGGATTTGCTTCATGTAATTTCTTGGGCTAGACTTTGAAATAGCAAGCACAAAATCGAAATTAAACTGAACCTACTCTTCTCTTTCAAACTACTCTTTGTGTTTCCTGTTGAGTAGAGATGCGCTGACAATTTGTACAGATATTATGCAATGACTGAAATAAATTTGGTTTCGATAACATTAAAATATCAGGTTAAATAAAGGTCATATAACGTTTTAAAACGCATTACAACAACAGTTTTATATTATCAAAGTGTTATTGTGAAATATTTTTGCAAAAGGTTTTGCCACATATTTTGTCAATAATTATTTTAATAAAAATAAAAAGTAAATAAAATATTTTGCATGATGTTTTCAAAAATGATTTAGAATGATTTAATGGAACCGTTAAAGCCTTACTGTACGATCTTTTTTAATGTTTAGATTTTTCTTTTCTTCTTCCAAAATGGTAACATGCAATCATTATGAAAGTTCCCAATACACATTTGAACGCGAAAAACATTGGGAATTTGCAAAGAAACAACGTCATCAACTTCTACTCTATCACTCGAAATATCTCGCACTTTTTGGAGCATGACAGCGATTGCAGCCTCATAGTTAGTCTCCTAAGCTTCGTAGGATACTACGATTTGCGATCGTTCTGACATATTAACATATTATCATAATCTGACAAATCATGATAATATGTCGGACCAACAGAAAATCATCCCGTTTTACTACAAATGGGGCGAATTTGACAGTTTGCTCATAGATTTAAGTTGGAACATGTGTAAGTATTACAAATATGCCAAAAAAAAAATCGGTTTTGAAAAAAATGAAGGTATATTCTGAAAAATAAAATCGTACATTGAGGCTTTAACCCGACATTTAAATGTTTTCTGACAATATTTTCTAATAATTTGCATTGGACTAAATAAACGTATATATTTTGGGATTTATACAGCGTCTTTTTCTAGATATTGGCTTTGAATCCTCCAATATCTAGAAAAAGGGCTGTATACATCCCAAAACCGAGACAATGGATTGAACTATATCCTGTATGTGTCAACCTGATCAAGCCCAGCAAGACCAGTCACAGAAATTGTCCAACTTCGGTGACTAGGCAACTATACTACGAGTTTGTTTACATGATTATACATGCTAAAGATGTATTACCCAGCTTAACAGCTGGTGGTATTTAATGCACTACTGTCTGAGATCTGTATATTATAATCGCGTAAAAGCAAATGCACGATTTTGTTCCCATTAAGCCGGCCTCGTCTGAGATTTTCATACCCAGATTATCGTGTAAAAAGAAAATGCGTGTACTATACTCAATTTTCGTCCCGTTAAACCTCGTCTGAGATTTTCATACCCACGATTATCGCTTAAAAAGGAAATGCGTGTACTCTACTCGATTTTGTTCCCATTAAACCTCGCCTAGCCACGAATGATGGTTTAATATCCTCTTACGCAGACAGGTGGCGGGAAATATTAACCTAGTTAACCAACTAAGTTTAGGACGGCTTAAGGTTATTAATTATTTTAAACTGTTGTGATTTGGTAGTTCACAGCATCTTACCAATGGTAGTGAGCTTTGGCAAAAACTGCATTGCTCAATTCATAGCGAGCGTGTAGAAGAATTAAAATATCACAGATATACTTTTATAGGTACTGCGGTTCTTGAGTTACGTTGTAAAGAGCGCTGAAGCAACAACACTTTTGTAAAACGTACATAACTCATTAACAATAATAAATTAAGCAAGTTTGCAAAGTATACGATTTGTAGAATGGACTTTTGCAAAACATCAAGGTGTTAATTTTCAATAATATATTAAACTAGATAATGAAAATCGATTTTTAGGTTGCTTCGACCAACAATACCTCGTCTACCCTTAACTTTGACAGTGATACTAAACATGCATATTAAAATTACTCCTAACAGTATTTGAAAAGAAACGCCCACATAATGATTGCTTGCTTTACATAACCGAGGCAGGCATGTGAACAATGTGAAACAGGTACATTTCTTTAGGAACCGTGAACCGTTGGTGTTTATTTTCAAATTTTTTGTGTTGACAGTATACCGTTTTTATTTTTACCATTTTAAACCTATAACGAAATATTATGGGCTCATGGCATATTTTGCATAAAGAGCATTGATTACAGGTTTGGTGACACAATAGCAACAAAATACAATGAGTTTGTTTCGATATTTGCAGCAGCTTTGCCCCTCCCTCAGTAGTTGGCTCCGACCAGGGTGGTAGGTTGCTCACGGAACATCAATTATAAATCGTCTATATTTTTTTGGAAAGATAATCAATCTTTTGGTTAAATATTAAATTCCAAATAAATATTGAAACCTCAAGATAAAGGTATATTACAGATTACATGTCCTTCTTAATAGTTCCAAGGCTATATCAAACAGATCTTTTTGTAAGGGCATGCTTAACACAGTTTGCTAGAGAAGCCTCAATGGGCCTTGTGTCCAGGCTACATATCTCACCACTAAGTCTACAATCTTAAGGCAATTGATGTTAGACATGGTTGTCATATCGAAAGGTGCATACCACCCAATAACTGCTCCATTTAAAGCACGTAAAAATCAAAAATTTTACGCGGTGTTATCTACATCCTTGTATTAATTAAGGAATTCATTTTCATTTAAGCTTCAAATATGGATAACTTTTTTTTTGTCCTGCAACAACTATAAAATCACCGGCCTATGACAATTAAGAACTCAATGGCCATTTTTGTGAGCCGAGTAAAGATGAGGTTGCGCAAAGCCAATTAAATTCAAAACAAAATGAAAGTCACAACAATGTTTTGCCACTTCTTTACAGTAATTGGCAATAATTCTTTCACATGGCCGCCGATGCATCGCCACCATTTTTATCCAGATTTTAGCTCTCCTTAACACAGCATTCACATCACGTCTTATGGGAGGTCTGTCCTGAGTTCATCTATGATTTCATCAAGGCCTATAGGAGATCTTGTGAAAACACATGATTTTAGTTAGCCCCTCAAGATCAACGAACTGGATCATTCTGCTGAAGAAGGTTGAAGTGTAAACAACCGAAAATTTCAGGTGAGCAACTGTATGTGTTGTGAACAAAAGATGAACTTTCATGATAATCTTAGGGACCATTTTACTTGTGACTCAAAGCAACCACACGATTGCCAAACAATTATGGCGTTCTGTCAATTACTGTACAGAAATTGGTGAAATATGTTATTTTCATGTTATTTTAATTGACTTTGCGGAAATGCTTTTTTACACGGCTTATAAAAATACCCACTGAGTCCATGTTAATGGTCACACGCCAGTGATTTTACAGTTATGGGTAATAACAAGATGTGTGTTCAGCTATCAACTAATGCGTCTGTCACACTACACCGAATAGGTCTTCCGTACAAGAAACGGATGGTATTTTAGTAAATCCGTTGTTGTTCGTCAATGATCATTTTATGTTCTTTTTATGTCCTGCTATCATCCGCCAGATGCGTTTCGTGTTAGGTGATGTTCGTTAAGTCCTTCGGCAAGTTTTGTGCATGCACAAAACTTGAAACGGAGTGTACCGAATACACATGTTCGGTATTTATCAGATGTGTGTTCGTATGGTGCTGCATATTGCCGGAGTTTGTTCGCTCTCATTTCGTTCATGTTCGTTCTTTGTTCGTTGCACTCGGCCCGTGTTCGTTGCAAATACGTTTCTGTGAGGCCTTCACCACCGGATAGCATATTTTTCCATTCGGTGATGTACGTTGACCCAGACCGTGTTAGTGTCACACTACACCGGATCGGTCTTCCGTATAAGAAACGGATGGTATTTTAGCAAATCCGTTAGTGTTTGTCAATGTTCGTTTTATGTTCTTCATATGTCCTGCTATTTTCCGCCAAATGCGTTTCGTGTTAGGTGATGTTTGTTTAGTCCGTCGACAATACGTTTCAAGTTTTGTGCATGCACACAACTTGAAACGGAGTGTGCCGAATACACATGTTCGGAAGTTGTCCGATGTGTGTTCGTACTGTTCTGTATATATACCCTGGGTTTGTTCGTTATTCTTTCGTTTATATACCGCAGGTGTTTGCAAGGTTTCGCAGGCGCTTGTGCTGGATGTAGGCCTATGGCGAACATGTGCATCGATCATGGGGGGGGGGGGGGCTTTCTGAAGGGTGTATGACGCAATATCATATTTCCCCCAGTACTTTAGTGACTGACAAGTAGAAAAAAGGGGGAAAGGAGAGAAAAAAGAAAAGAAAGTGAGAAAAATTGAAGAGAGAAGAGAAGAGAAAAAGTTAAATTGCACGTAATTTAGTAGGCCTATGCATGTAAGTAGTATTGAGGGAGGGGCACTTTCTGAAGGGTAGGGGACGCAATATCAAATTCCTACCAGTTTTAGTGATTGACAAGAAAGAAAAAAGAAGAGAAAATATTGAAAAGGTTAAATTGTACGTTATTGAGTAGGCCCAGGATAGTATATAGTAAGCCTAAGTATAGGCCTGTGATTATTATAGGCAGTGCTTAAATGTGGTTCCTTGGCCCAAAAGCCTGTGAAAATTACTGCCGGCCCGTCGATATGTAGGGCCCGTGACATTTTGTCACCAAAGTCAGACGGACTTAGGTCTATTACTGACTTTAACATATCAATCCATGCATGCTTTACCTGAAATTACGAGTCTGAAGTCTTATATCTAAGTGTCAGTACTCAGTGGATCAGTGTAACATTTTAAATTTTGCAAATTCAGTTCGGGCCTTCTTTGTTTTTTGTTTAAGGCAATAATAGTGCAAAAATGATGCACCAAAAACAATTTTCCAAATTGTCCATTTTTAAAACTAAATTTTTACACAATAGGCCTAGGCCTAATAATGTAAATAGGCCCTACAGTCCCCATGCAAATGGCTTCAATTGGACCTTCATTTTGAAAAATGGACAAGTCTTCCTTTTTGCTTCTGCTATGGACATCCACGTGTTATTTTTAAAACAATTGTTTATATTAAAATTCCTGTGCTGTTGATCTCACTTTTTGCCGCCTGACTCTTTCTAAGAGATCATTTTATCCATATGCTCCCTCGCTTTGGAATTACCTCCCGGAAGCCATCGTCAAGTCCACATCCCTTCAGGCCTTCAAATTGGCTGTCCAATCCCACCTCTTTTAGCCAGTATCTTTGTGTATTTTCCCAGCTATTTCCTTTTGCTTCTTTTGTCTGTTTGGCATGTTTTGGTTCCTTTTTTTTAAATTTATTCTCTATGTTTGTTTTCGATGTTATTCATGTATAGGCATCCCTTCAATTTATTGCTTGTCAATATTGGGTTTAGCCTGGCGTTTCGCCGAATGTTATAAATAAATAAATAAATATTATACAATAATGGTGAAAACTTTTCAATGGCTTCAATTAGGCTTTCGTTTTACCAATTTGCGGCTGTTTCAAACTAAAATAGTACCCAATAATAGTGCTAAAATTGATCCACAAAATGACAAATGGCTTCAATTGGGCCTTCATTGTCCAAAGGTTTCTCACCTCTATTGCCCCCGGACGCTGGTTGCCCTGATATATCAGATTTGTAGCCCTTTTGTACTTATTAGCCAATATTTGACCATTTTCGTCAAAGTTTCCCCTTAAAGTTGTCTTTCCCCACTTTGTTCACCCTCTGAAAAAGTGCTTGCTACGTCACTGCCTCTAAGGGGTCAAAACCCTCTCAAACACCCTCTCCTCCCCACTTTTCTGATAGGGTGGACGTCCCTGTTGGTGCCACATGCCACGGATTCGCCGGTCATTTGTCGGACGTTGAACGATTGAATATAAAACGCCTGCAGGATTATTAGCGGCCACAACGCATAGAGAGACGAACGGGAATCGGACCCCAAATCCGGACATTTGTCGGACGTTGACCCCCAAATCCGGTCATTTGTCGGACGTTGAACGATCGAATATAAGACGCCTGCAGGATTATTAGCGGCCACAACGCATAGAGAAACGAACGGGAATCGGACCCCAAATCCGGTCATTTGTCGGACGTTGAACGATCGGATATAAGACGCCTGCAGGATTATTAGCGGCCACAACGCATAGAGAGACGAACGGGAATCGGACCCAAAATCCCACCGAATCTTCTGCCGGACTGGTGATTTTTCCACCGAATAAAATATTTTTGTATTCGGTGATGTACGTTGATCCAGTCCGTCGTAGTGTGACAGACCTATAAAACTAAAGCCTCGGCTTTTTAATCTAATGGCATTTTTCAAACTGTCTACTTTATTTTATACGCTCTGTATAGGATGCCCAAATAGGAGAGAGAATAACACAATGGCTTATCGAAAATCATCTCCTTTCTTTTAGTGACATTGTAGATATATTTCGCAAGATTAACTAAGATATCAGGTACTTTGCACTGTTTGCTAAATTCGTGTAAATAACAAGAAACTAGAAATCGCACTATAAGGTCAATTCACCATCTTGCTTGTAATGTATTATTTCCCTCGAGCTCACCATGGAAGGAAAAGTGTCATACTTGACCAGAATTGCAGACTGCGTATCGTCCTGATTGAAGATTCGGCAATAGGGCATGGCTGATGGATATTTGTTGTTATTAAAGGTATCGCTGAAGATCAGGTACATAGCCATGATTGCTTTGCTAAGGGTGCGGAATTTCCAAGGTAGATATTTTCTTGGATTCACTTAAAACGAATCACTGAACGTTTAGGTGATATTTTGAACGGTTTACCACAAAAGTGGTCATTTGATTGAGGTTTTCATTCTAGTTTTGACCATTAAAGTTGTATACGTTGACATATGTGATTGAATATTTGAAATATACCAGTGAAATAGATATTGTTTGACAGTTTTTAGGTGAGACCAGCCTACTAAGAGTTATAGTATACACCTACTACATTTGTGTCTAAATACTTCAGTGAGGGAATTCTACATTTTAAAATGTCTTATGGACGAGAGATCACAGCGATGCAAAATTTTACTGCGCAGCTCACATGCTTTAAACTGCACATCAGTAGCGTAGCGACGGGGGAGGAGTGGGGTGGGTGGTGGAAGGTGGGCACCATCCTTAGCGCGCATTTCAGCACAAAATCATTTAAAAGATCAATCAAATACCGATATTCAACTTCATTATAACCAAACATTAATTAGAGTAAGGCCATATTTTGGAAAATTTTCACGCGCTCCACGCGCAAGTGTTTCAAGAATGGGAGTAGGGGTGCCACTATGTATCCTTAGCCCTGGAAGCCAATACCCCTAGTTACGCCACTGCTGCACAGTAACGATGTGCGCATCAACGTACTATGAAGAGTGACAGATCAAAAGGTCAATAAAATTGAAGCTTTTTAGGTCATCTTTATGACATAATAGGCTTGCGAGGTTTATGAATCGTAGTACATTATTACCAATTACTCATTATCGCTTGGCGAAACAAAAAGCTGCTGCAGCAATGATGCCCATGAAGTTTCTGAACTTAATACTGCTTGCTAATCCGTTTGACCCAAACCACGAGCTTGAGCTGCGTTTTGACTAACACAAAGTTTTGCTAGTCAAAGCTAGCACTCCGACAGTTTCATGCATGCAAACATGTAATATCTGAGTGTTTCTCGAGTGGTTCCGGTGACTTTCCAATGTGTTAGGGAGATGAGAGTAGAATATATATTTGAATTCCAGACGCAAATGTGATGCGCCCTGGATATGACATCATATTGGATTTCCCCCAGTAATGTGAAAGGTTAATGTTTATAATTATTTTTGGGAAATACCAGATTACATCATATATTGTAAAAGTTGGTTATTAATATAATGAGATTTTGCTGATGTTCGGTATAATTTATAAGCAAATGTAAACACAATTATTCACAGTTTAGTGTTTTTATGGGCTTGTTAGTGTGTTTACAATCCACATGCCTTCAAAGAGAGGAAATATGTTATGTAGTTAAAGCACTCCTATCCAGTAATATCGGAGAAGATTTACGATACGTCAAAGTGCGTACCTCTTCCAAGAAAGGAATTTATATTCTTCTGTCGACATACTGAAGTTGCGGGTTTATGACACAACACATCTATCTATGTAAATGGAAACAGGGGGATCCAAGGAAGTCCTGTTTTTCTGAAGAAATTGTGTGAAAGATGAAAATAACACCATTTTGAAGATAGTCAAACGTGCGAGGTTTTTTATGCAAAAGATATAAAAGTCTTCAGTGAACTTCACAGAACAAGTGAATCAGGACATACATCAGAACTTTGAAATCAACAACACGAAGAAGATTATTGTTGAATCATGCTTTACTTTTGATCAAAGACTTAGATGTTGTTAAGGTAATTAAACAATGTTTTTTGTTGCGCATTTTGAAGTTAATTCTGGAAAAGGGTGTTTTTGGCTTTGAGTTCTTAACGGCTCGTAACACAAAGTATAAAAAACATATTACTATAATTATTATGAACGTTACATGGTTTTGGTCCACAGAATCAAAAGTTGACTACTTAGATTACTGTATAAGGCACCGCAGCTTCATCAAATGTTCAGCAAATATCTAATTCTTAAAGCATTGGGTTTCATTATGGACAAGGCCAATGTTTCATGTTTTGCAAATAAAACATAACACAATCTCATTAATACTTATTTTCAGTAATTGTCAATAAAACAGGCAATTCAATAGGCTATAACATGGTTTCATCATACTTTAATGGCAATAACTTTCATGTTATTAACAATTGCCCATTAAGATAACCAAATATCATCCATCTGTATTTTGCGTATAGTGCTACAGAATGGTGAAAGAAACAATTGTGCAATTATTATGGATATATCAAATTTTATGTAGGGTTCACATTCAAAGATTTCTCATATATTGTTGAAAATCACTCCAAACTATTCAAAAAAGTATAGTTTGAACTTAAAAGAACTCAAAATTTCTGCGACTTACGGTCTCTATAAGCATAGAGGTCAAAGGTCATATTGTGACCTCCACAGGGTTGAAATCTGTAAAATGCTTATAATTTTAGCACATCAACAGCTACAACTACTGAGCCAAATTTGACTCTTTTAGGAAAATTGTACAATACTTAATACAATTCTGCAGTACAAATATGCTATTCTGTACTGAGTTTGTCCTGCAGTATTAATTACTGGATTCTCATTTTGGGATGCACGTGTACAGAAAAATCTTTAAAAAAAACATGCATACGTTTCAAAAATAGGACGGTGAGAACTGCATAAAATGGTTACCATCGAGGTCATTTCGGACCACTTTTCATTATAGTATTTGGTACTTTAAAACTAGATTTTGCAAATCAATATAATATGTGACCGTACACCACGAATGAACCGTTATGTCCGCCCGGTCAATTTTGTTTTATTTCGTGTTAAGAAAAAATATATAGTAAGCTTTAAAATGGTATATAATTTGACTTCAAACGATATCCAGAAGCAGGATTATGGTTTGATGAACTTTGCTCCTTCAACAAACTGGTATACGTTTTCGGTTCTACATGTGTCTCTTTTCCCACATTGATGGTAATAAATATCAAACAGTCATACTTGGCGGTCATTTCAAATCATCCCCAAGTCAGCAAGGTTCTGGAATGTCCTCTTATTGTTAATTGTAGGTTATACATACCTAAACAGAATACAGTGCTTTGTAACGCACAATTTGAACATAATTTAGCCGAAGCAAACAAAGACATGGGGCATTTAAGCATTATATAGACAGGTAGAAGTTTATTGTCCTCTTCAATAATATGATTATTGATTGGTTTAAAAAGGTGTTTGACTAGCGCTATCAAAATGAGAACACGTAGCACTAACTTGAGGTACCTATGAATACGACCTTCATGCACATTTTACAATGTAAATCGGAATACAATTTAGGACATTGTTTTTATTTCCAGCTGTATGACTGGGATGAAGTGAGAATGGGTACATAAACTACACACCGATGGTGATGAGAAAAAAATATCGTCTGTTTCATACGAGAGGAGTCCCGAGGTTATGTATGTCGTCAGTTTCACACGAAAACTGAGAGGAGGCCCAAGGATATGCAGAGAAGTGTTGTTATTGAGATACTGTTACGTCGTTGAACATTAGACAGAAAGCATATTGATTAAACTATTCAAGTTGAAACCCATACACCCCTATGGAAGGCATGACTTTAATCGTCCACACAGAGATCATGAATTTCGAATGGGGTTACCTGAATGATTTACTATTTTTGAAATCTATACCTCCTGTAACCCAATTTGCATAAGCCCTTAAACGATACTTCCATAGAAGGGATGACTTAGGCAACGACATAAATCATCTTCTACCGCCCCGACCGACTGACCCAGATTATGGGTTTGGGGGATTTGTTTAACTGTATTCAAGTAAAAAAAAAAAAAAACGTGTTTTTTTTTTTGGCCGACGTGGATTGTTTTCTTTTCTCAAATCAGAAAATTTCCAATGTATGTTTGTGCAGACATAAAAAATCCGCCACTCTGTAGAAAAGGGTTTTTTTTACATAGTTTGATTTATTTATTTCAGAGAGTTTATAAAAGTTACGTGAAAGTGAACTTTTAACTTCAAACAAAATTGTTATTTTTATTTTGCAAAATTGAAGCACTGATAGAATCTCGCTTTTCATGAACAACTGGAAAAATGTTGATTTAATTCGTTTAAGACATCGTTTGACTCCTGGTCAATTATGAGCCTGGGGTTAAAATGGGGGGGCATAGATTGTTTGGCAAGCCGAGAGGAGAGGCAAGCAATTTTAGCAGGTCAATGGGATTGGGGAAAGCAATTTTTGGCACATATTAAAGGGGCACCCTTTAAATAGCACGCTTTAAACAGGCTTAGGAAAACACTATGTCAGAAACGTTAGAATATGCAAAAAGCTCCTGTTCCCGACGGTCACATCATATATCTTGACCATTTAAAGTTTGCAACTTGGGAACCAAAAAATTAGCATGTGCAAGGGGGGGGCAAAGATTTTTGGCAGACCGAGAAGGGGGGGCATTTTTGGACGGGGGTGTTTGGCGAGCAATTTGAAAATTTTACCCGGGGGGCTCGTAGTTATGTAAGGCTTTTAAAAGAGTGTACTTATTAAGTTGGTTAATCCACCCAAGGTATATCAAGTTAATAAAATACATTTTATGAACGTCAATGAGTGCTAATTTTGATCTTAAAGCATTGATTATGAACTTACAGCTGCAATGTGTAACTGCCATGTGTAAGCTCAGTACAATATATTGTCTGTAGATTGCCAAATGTTCACTAGCTATTTACATTAACCCACTTCTGGGTTCAGTCTCTTTACGCCCGGGGGCCAATTGGCATTGACAAGGGATTTGAAAATGCACCCCTAAAACAAGTATTGTAAGTGTCATTTCTGGTCTCAAATCCAGCTATTTGAAAATCGCTTAACGCGGCTGTGTACTCTAGACATTGTTTCTTTCGCAAAATTTAGTTTTTTTGATATGTTTGTACTTTGTTATGTTGTTTATAAATACAAGGAATGAAAATCCAGATTTGTAAACTCCAACTGCAATATTTTAAGGATTTTATTTCACTATTCCACTCGTGTTTGAAATTGAAAAGGAAAGAAAATCTTTGTTGAACCAGCAGGGTATACGCGAGCAACAACGCATCGCGTTGCGTATCGCGCAATTTGTTAACGCACAAATACGCTACGCATACGCGACGCTTATCTGCATGCGCGGCGCATCTTATGGAAACACCACGGAAGCACTGATTTCACAAAAACCTAGTGGTCAAATGGCTCCGTTTTAGCTTATAAAATGTGGGTTTTTTCAAGTTCTTTCCCCCGAATTATTTATCAAGTTATGAATGGATTTCGCTCAAACTTCTCAAGGGGCTGTGGATTTACCCGATGTTTACGTAATATAAGGTACAAAAACGAAAACTGCCGCATGCTCCTGTGAGATTCGATGAAAGTGCAAAATGTGACCACTTTAAACTTCAACTGCCATTATTTCAATGTTCATTTTCTCGGTAAAATGACGATTTAGGTACACGATAACTCAATAAATAGAGCATCTATAGGTAAGCAAATATGATCATTGTCTATTTCCGATTTTATGCAGCATTTTGTGCAAATAGGCGTTTGTGAATTTTAAAAGTTCAATTTGATGCCTTATATGGTCAATATCTCAAAAATAAGGCCAATATCAACAAAATAAAAAAACCGTTTTTGGAATGGAGCCTCAAGATTGAGCTAAAAACAAAATAAATTATTTTGGAAAGAGTGTTTTTTTGTTATGATGTACCTAACAAATATTGCCAAAAACTCACTTTTTTGTGATTTTCTTCAGAATTGTTGTTTTTACCCCAAATCTGTATTTATATTAAGATTTATTGGTGTCTTGCCTTCTTAAAAATGTATACTTTTATATGTCTTGCGCGAATAATTACAAAGTTATTGCACTTTTACTACATGCATGTCTGAGAGTACACAGCCACCTTAAAATTCACAAGGTCCGAAAGTATCATACACTTCTTCCACATGGACACTTAAGGCCAAGTAAAAATAAAAACATGTTTAGCGTCTTGGTGTTTTGAAAAAAAGGAAGGAGGAGGGGCATTTTATTTTACAAAACTGCTCTCAAAAAGTGCTTGTTATTGGCAAGATCTTGGCATGATTATGGACATGTCTCATGCCTACATTTTTGCCACCTTTAACACCTTATTTTGTGTATTTGTCGTTGAGAATACCAT
This sequence comes from Amphiura filiformis, assembly GCF_039555335.1. Lineage (NCBI taxonomy): Eukaryota > Metazoa > Echinodermata > Ophiuroidea > Amphilepidida > Amphiuridae > Amphiura > Amphiura filiformis. Next base: position 29,451,063 of record NC_092637.1, read on the forward strand.
ACAGAGCGATACTGAGCTGATCTCTAGATGTATTTCTTGAAATTTTGTCTTTTCGAAACTTTGTTCAAACGTTATGTGTTATTTCTCCTTTGGGTGTTGTGTCATATCTCCCCTGTTTTTAATTTTACAAGACTGTGATCAAGTCTATAGTCACGATTTGAAGATCATTATCGCAGTCTCGGTTTCGATGAACATTCCTATAAAGAGGTAGGGATAACTTTCTTGTGTGTGGATCAAAAGTCTTAATATAAATCAAATGCTTCTACATGTATCAAGAAATTGTAATACATGTACGCATCCAGCATGACTTCATTCACATGTCTAGGCAAGTTCATCACTAGAGATAATCAACAATGGGGTACCATGCTTTCTTGTAAAGAATAAAATAATCTCAACACATTCGCTAGTTACACAGCCGTGTCGTTAGGACTGTGTCTTTTTTTTTCTTACAGGATCTTCTTCTTTCTTTCTTTCTTTCTTTCTTTCTTTCTTTCTTTCTTTCTTTCTTTCTTTCTTTCTTTCTTTCTTTCTTTCTTTCTTTCTTTCTTTCTTTCTTTCTTTCTTTCTTTCTTTCTTTCTTTCTTTCTTTCTTTCTTTTTTTCTTTCTTTCTTTCTTTCTTTCTTTCTTTCTTTCTTTCTTTCTTTCATAGCACAATAACCGTATGTTCACACATGAATTGTGGTTAGCCAGTGTTTATGTGGTATTTTTTGTTTGGGGTCAAAGGTCATTAAGGGGTCACTTTTGGTATAAAACGAAATACTTTTAAATGCATCTTCTCCCACAAATTACGAATTTGTTATTACCCAGTGTTTATGGGGTGTACACATATTTGGGGGTTAAAGGTCTTTAAGGGATCACTTCTGGTATAAAACGAAATACCTTCAAAAATTTAATACATAAGGAAAACATATCACAGTAACGGTATGTTCACACATAAATTATGGTTAGCCAGTGTATATGTAGTATTTTTTGTTTGGGGTCAAAGGTCATTAAGGATCACTTCCGGTATAAAACTAAATATAGTATCTTCAAAATGCATCTTCTCCCACAAATTACGTAGGGCAGTGATACCACTTACACACATGCATTGTTATTACCTAGTGTCTATGGGGGAGGGGCACATATTTGGAGTCAAAGTTCATTAATGGGTCACTTCCGGTATATATCAAAAGTGTATTAGGTAAGGAAAACATAGCACAATAACGGTATTACCAATAATGGTATTTTTGTTTGGGGTCAAAGGTCATTAAGGGATCACTTCCGGTATAAAACGAAATACCTTTAAAACATAGCTTAGAGACGGTACATTCACACTTGAATGGATGTTACTCAGTGTATTACGTGGTATTTTTTTATTTGGCATACAAAGTCATTAAGGGGTCACGTCCGGTAAAACCTTGAAAATGCCCGTTCTGCCACAAATAACATTGGCAAAGTAATGACACGTGTTTTCATATATTTTGGGGTCAAATGTCATTAAGGGTCACAACACGGCTGCGTCCGTGGTATTAGACCACAGCTATGTCTAGTTTCTTTGTTTTGTTTTTCTTCCTCTTTTTGCATCAATAATTGCAAAGTCACATCTTATCAGAAATTCTGTTCGTGTTTGTTCCATACTTGGTCTAATTCACGGGCTAATTCCGATGGTAAAGATGAATAGGTTCATGTATAATTCCATCAGACATTGCACCTTGTAATCGTGTCTTATAATGTACTAGTCTAATTCACTGAATATATTGTAATCTGATGGATATAAACCACAATCATTGTATAGAGCAAAATAAAACAGACTCGGCTGTAGACTCAGGTAGCTAAGCAAATGGGATTTTGATGTCTTAAAAGTAGAATGCCGCGGTAAATGCGCCTACATGTATAAACAAAAATATTGTATTTGTGCAAACACCATTCAAATCAACATCTAAACCAATACGGCTCGTTGTGTTTCGCATTTTAAAGTTTACATCGAATGTTTTCTTCCTAAGCACAAGCTCTGTGATGTCATCTACTGTCAGAGCATCATATACTTCGCTGCTTGGTCCTGATATTAATGCCTTGATTGGCCTTGACATTAGAAAAAAGAAGAAGTAAAAACATACTGGTATTCTAGTTCGACTACTTAATTTCGTATTGGGATTTGATTCTGGCGCGTTCATATACAAATGTTTATCTCAAGAAGTGGATAAATAATTCAATGCATTAACAGAGAGATCAACAACTTTTGATACCAAATTCACATTGCTTATTAGTAAATCAATATTAATATCAGGAATTTTTGCGCGTGCTTTGAGAGTGTTTGTCTATTATGGTTAATTATTTTTGGAGCACATTTAAAAACAAAATTCAGCCTGCCCACCAATTAGTGTACAAATTCAAAATTATTGTGAGTTTCTTAGATTTCGAAATAGACACACCTACTCCTATCTACAGCCCATTGAATTGGGCTATTCAAATTAAAACCATATTGTAACATTTTTCTCAGGAGAATGCCCTCATTATTTTTCACAATTTTGTTTTTAAAGCACATTTAAAAACAACATTCAGCCTGCCCGCAAATTAGTGTAAAAATCGTACCGTAGTACAACCGACTGAGTGACACAAGTTGGCGACATCAGCTCTCGTAGTAAATTCCAATTTTCCGCTCTACCTCAGTTGCTTGGCTTAAAATTAAAAGGGGGCATATCTGACAATAAAAACTAACATTAAATAATCTATTCTGTATGGAAATGTAACAATCCCTCATTTCAAATCTTTACTTTTGGTTTATCTTTTGTTCAGAAACCAAAAATCAAGGGATTAAAAAGTAGAGCAGATCTGGTCTGCAATCATAACACTATTATGCTGGGAGGACACAGTATAGGGTATATAACCAGAAGTATACAATAGCCTAATTGTGCTAACATAATTATTATCATGATTGATATCGGAAGTCTATCCCGCGGACGACAGTTGATGCTCTCTGTCGAAGGTGGCATATTACACTCACGAGTTCTAGGCCTAGAAATCATATACATTCGCGTATATTGAAGGATGGGGTGGGTTCGGGGCTTTGTTTGTTTGTATGAAACATAAACAATGCATGGAGATGATTTGATTATGAATTAGATTATTATCCCCAGGAAGCACAACCCATACCTCTTTAAGAGGGGGCTCCCCTCCCTATATAACCATCTCTTCCCTAAGTGACTCTTTTCCCCCCCCTCCTCCTCCCCTACATTCGATATCTTCATCTCGAGCTCTCCTCCCCTCTCGCTTTCACTTCCAACGCCCTCTCCCATCTGTTTCTCTTTCTCCCGGCCTATACTCCCTCCCCCCCACACACCCCCACCGCACACTCTCTTCTCCCTCTATCTTCTACTTTTGCAGTAAAAATTGCTTCAGTAAAAGTCATTAGGTTATTAGAGGTCATATAATGGCCTTCGATCGATTCTGGTACATGGGATTAAGGACATGAACCGATTTTGTTTATAGCACCTATACAATTACAATAGTGGCCCCTTTTGTAATGTCGAATGCAAATATTTCGATGGTCTATATTTTTTCACAGGTGAAATAGCCTAGGCTTATTCGATTTTGTAAACCATGTCTTTCAATGTAGATTACCATGCTCGATTTCTGTCCTTGTGAATATTGCACTGCGAAATTTAAACATTTCTTTTGTATACTTAGAGTAGGTAACTTTTTTTCTTCACACCACTTATAAGAAACTGAAACCAGACCCGAAACTGACTGACACAAATGTTCAGTTTTTAACAAAAGGTAGAAAGAATGAGTTCGATATCTTATAATTCAAGTGGTTAGGCAGGACAATAGGAAACCACGTGACCAAAACCAAAACCAAAACTAAAACTAAACATTTGAAATGAGGCAATGTGTCTTTAAAGTACATACATCAACATACATGACTTATCTCACACTGATTATTTATAGATTTCAAATAGAGTCACCCATTCAGGTAACCCGTATGAAATTCGCTCTCTGTATGGCAGATTAAGGTCATGTCTCCTTACGGGGTATACAACGGATATACTTCATCTTCTATCACTTTAGTACCCTACGAAATCCATTAAACTCTCGTTAACTTCTTTCGAGTATTTATTGCAGTACACCTGTAAAGGTTACATAGCTTGCTTTGTAAACTAAACCGAAACGAACTGTTACGATAAACCAAACCAATTTAGGCTATGTAATGTAAAACATGAATTCTACATAAGAAGCACTTAAATATAGATGTTACTATGATATGGATACCGCCGGCTTTAATAAGGTTGAAACCAATCATATCATGAACACCGACATTACTCAAAGGTAAAACATTATCACAATGTCGCACAATGGTGTTTCTCTCGGGATCGGGTCTCTTACTTTGACGGATCTATGTTCATTGAAATTACAACAGTATGACATATTTGCAATTTAAAAATAATTAGTCATTGCTCATGGAAATGAAGTAGATAGACAATATAAGTGTGCTCTTATATTTAATAACATAAAATTTAAAAAAATATTTTATTGATCACTTGAGATTGTGCCTTTTAAAACCTACATTTTGGTCAAAACCTGTGCGTGGATAGGTAGTTTTCAACAGATTTACCACATTCGCCTTGCTATAAGCATTGAATTGCGTCACCTGTTGACGTAATGAAAAAAATGTGTTTTAGCGTGTAGTGTTAGATTTCGTTCGATATAAAAAAAATGTGATTGAATGAAGGGTACACTTGATGTTTTGACAAAAGCCAATTAAAATGCTCTATTTCGACTAGCCACCACCTAGAAGCTCACACAGCTCTTATGATGCTATGCACTCAACCGTGTACTGTAAACACAGACTGTGTTTTCTACAAGGTACTGCTGCTTGGACGAAATTGTGTGCTCAGGTGTATCGAGGTGGATGCGTTTATAAGAGATTCGTTTTGAAGCCAAACCTCACAATATGTTATATATAAACATCAGTAAACGGAGGACATGATTGAGGACATGATTGAGATTTAATGTTATCGGAATAAAACAGCAACAGCAACAAAACCAAATAAGTTTAAAATTCACCAAATGCATCAAAAATCGACACGTGGTCCACAAAGTAAACCTCAAACTGGCCAAAAAACGCACAAGCCGGGGTCCTTCAAACACACGTCTAAATGACAATAATAATAATAATAATAATAATAATAATAATAATAATAATAATAATAATAATAATAATAATAATAATAATAATAATACAATAATAATAATAATAATAATAATAATAATAATAATAATAATAATAATAATAATAATAATAATAATGATAATAATAAAGACATTTATAAAGCGCTAGGTTACCAAAAAGCCTCTTAGCGCTGTTATACAAAGGATAAAAACATTATAAAAACACATGAGTGGAGTACACAAAGTATATAAACTACATTACAGACCTAAAAGCTACCATTACAAACTATTCCCCAAACACAAGTGATTTAAATTTCACAGGTTACAAAGCAATAATTTTGAGCAGAATTATAATTAGATAGTATGGTACAAACATAAAAGTACTATTAACCAAAAACACAACATTATAAAAGGTGACCGAAATATCCACATGTCACCTAGCATTAAAAAAGACAAGTTACACAGTATCAGCAGTAAAATAAAATTCTCTTCAAAGACAACAGATTAAAAAGGCATACATATGAGCCGTGCAAGTTCAAAAATGGAAAATCAGTTGAAGTGCTGGTTAAACAGAAAAGTCTTCAATGATTTTTTAAAATGGTTGATGGATTGGATGCTCCTAATTGCTTCCGGAAGCTCGTTCCATAATGATGGGGCAGTTGAAGCGAAATAATACACAATTAAGTTAGTTACAGGAAACAAAATAAGATATAAATATTCATACATATGTAAAAAGATTTAAAAAAAAGAAGATAAAAAAGACCCATTCCATCAATGCATTGATATTAAAATGCAGACTGCAGTCAAACCACTCACACTAGAAAAATATGGCTTCTGTCACCTGCTTTAAGAGTTAAAATATTTATTTAAAAAAACATTTAAAAAAAAGATATATTTTAATAGATATATTTTCATAAATGGTGAAAAACATGATATTATTTATGTAACGTGAGGAACCGGGGAACTATGTATGGTTTTATTATGGAAAGAATGATCATTTCTTTTTGGACTAAGAATTAACAATGCAGTCCCTTTAATATTAACAATGTGGTGTGATGTGTGCAAAGTCCTTCGACACGAAATGTGCCTATGGACGAGCAAAGGAAATATCAAATTTCATGTATTTCTCTTCGAAGCATTAATGTTGCGTCACGATTGCCTCTGTGTAACTAATAATGGTCGTATCGTATGTTGTACTAAAAACAAACAAGTTAATCTCTTTGTTATGCGAAAATAACTCGAAATAAACACAGCCAAACTAAAAAGTCGCCACTAGTTTCATCCCCATTTAATCAGTCAGATGATATTATTTTGTAAATTAAATCAAATACTGGAACTAAAATTTGCAACTTTGCTACGTTGCGTCCGAAAGCATCGGACTTCGTCAGGCATCTGATACTACTACTACTACTACTACTACTACCACTAATAATAATAATAATAATAATAATTATTATTATTATTATTATTATTATTATTATTATTATTATTATTATTATTATTATTATTATTATTATTTATTATTATTAGTATTATTATTATTATATTATTATTATTATCATTATTATTAATGTTAGCATTGACATAAAAAGACTGGTATTCGAATTCGCGCCAAATTGAGGTATTGTTACAATTCAAATTCGGCTACTTAATTCCGTATTGGAACTTGACTAGGGAATGTTCATAAATAAATGATATACAATGCTTCAAGCGAAAGTAAACCGCTATCTTTGTGAAAAAGAAAAGAAATACTATTATTCAATCAAATTCGACCACTTAAATTCCGTATTTGGATTTGGTTAGGGGGTGTTTATAAATATATGTTTATATCAAGTTGGGTTTAAAAAAAATCAATGCATTAGCAGAGAGATCAATAACATTTGATACCCAATAAGCAGAGAGATCAACAAAATTTGATACCCAGATTCACATGAAAATCTGAAATTAAGTACATCAATATATATTAGAGACATTGCGATGTTCCAAACGCAGCACGTGGAACGTACGTTTTCACGTACGTTTTTACGTACGTTAATACGGTGTTAAATATTGCTAGTCTCGGTTCCAAAATGGATTGTGCCCATTCATCACGAAGGAGAACAGTCAACTGGAACGAATACTATAATATTTGATCTAGTATAATCTAGGTCGATAGAGGGCATAGTGATTGAAAAAAATAACATTAAGCTGAGTTTCTGCCTAATTCAGCAGGTCGATTTTGATTTTGACTAGAATTTTGACCATGTAGGTCAAAATTCTAGTCAAAATCAAAAGATTGTTTGTGCTCCCCAAATATTATAGTTGCCCAAAACATATATTTTGGTAGATTAAAGATCACTACATCCATACATCATGACTTTACTTTCAAAATGAGACTTTTTCGTCCTGAAAATTGGGCGCGTTGCATGGACTTAGACATGAGGTAAAATCAGCATATTTCAACGTAGCATCTGCGTTTTATTCTACGTTGGAATCCAAAATGGGAAATCGCAATGTCATTTTTTGTATGCAAAGTATCACACACATTTCAATGGGCAATCTCTGCGTATGAATATTGCGTTTAAATTTAGTCCATTTTTAACACATGCTTGTACATTTATTATAATGATTTGTTACAAACAAAAAGGGTCATAGTAATAATTTGACTTTCCTTCGTATGTTCATTATCTTTGACTGTCTTTAACATATTGCGAAATGGACAAATTCTGTGCATTTTCAACGATGTATCCCGCGATATATCTACGTCGATTTCGCACGTGGAATATCTTCAAAAATAGCTAAATACGTGCCCTCGCTTCGATACAGGAGAGTGGTTTTGAATAGATCTACGTTTGGAAATCGCAATGTCTCTAATGTTATGTCATACTTGACTCAAGGCCAAAATCACCTTTTACCCGCACTCACACGAATGCACAACACAAATACACTGTTTGATTAAGCTAACGAAATCTAAGTCTTTAATTGAAAGCAAAATATGATTGGTACAATGACAACAAATGCACATACAAAAGTAATCAAATATAATTTAAGCCAGCCTTCTTCTTCTTGATGGTAACATAGAGTTCTTGCAATGTTCTGGACGGCTGATGTATATATCCTTACTCACTTGTCCTGCGAAAATCAGCAAAGTCCATTGTATACTTGCGTTTATAAATATCCTTGCGAATAAAATCCTCACGTGTTGCTTTCTCCAAATAGTACTTCTTGCCGTGGGACTTGGTAGTCTCTTTCCCACAGGTTCTTGTTTGATTTAACCTCTTAGTAATCGAAGAGGAAGATAAGAAAGAGGAAGAAGATATAATTGAGAAAGCGTTAACAAACTGTTGTTATCCCAGATGGTCATTTGACAAAGTAAAACATCAAGTGTCAAACAACTCGAAGAAGGAAACCAAAGATAAGAAAACTGATTGGACAAGTCGAAAGGTATGGTAGTACTACCATACATAGAAGGACTCTCGGAAAAGCTACAACGAAAGCATCGTATCTGAGAAACCTCCTTGTTCATCCAAAAGACAAAATTGAGCCCAGCAAGACTTGTGAAATTGCTTATAGTGTGCAAGAGATGTGACAAAAGATGCAGAAAAAGTAAAGAGCAGAAGTTACACTAGAGCCCAGCGAAAAGAATATCTAACAGAACAAAACAAATCCGCCATAACAGACCATACCATGGGAGGGGGCAAAGATAATAGACAGAGACTCTAATCAAGTTACCAAAAATCCGCGAAGCCATGTGGATCAGAAGGAGGGCGACAAAACTATGAATCGACACTTAGGGATGTATTCTCTAGATCACGTCTACGACTCGCTGCTAAACCAACCACGAACCTGTGGGAAAGAGACAAAGAGAGAAAAAGTCCCACTGCGAGAAGTGCAGTGAGTCTTGACATCTGTGATCAAGATGACATAACAAGTCATCAAAAGCCCAGAAAGTGAGTACAAAACATTGGATTTGTCGGTCAAACATCACCAAAAGTCCCAGTTATGTTCTTCAAGATTTGATACTTCATAAAATACATATTTAAAGTAGCACTTAAACCGATTGAAAAGGTTACATTTTTATCAGATTAATTAGTTATTCATGGTCATTAATTACCGGTTACGCGGATAATGTAATGTTACACTGGCTTGAGTTGGTTTCTAGTGCAACTGAGATCATTCATTATGGCTTTAAAATAAACCTTTAAGGTTAGCAAATACTTCAAACTGTTGCGATTTGGTAGTTCAAAACATCTTGCGAATGGTAGTGAGTTTTGGCAAAAGAAAGTGTTTTAAAAATTCAAATATCACTGATATACCTTTGCAGGTCATGTGGTTCTTGAGTTATGTTGTAAAGAGGGCTTAAACAACAACAACAACACTTTTTAAAAACGTACATAACTCATTCACAATAATAAATCAAGGAAGTTTATATGCTTTGTAGAATGGACGTTTGCAAAACATCAGTTTTATTTTTCAATATATTGATTTAGATAAAGAAAATCGATTTTGTTTTGGTTGCTTCGACCAACAATACGTAGTCTACTTTTAAACTTTTACTCGAACACTGCTTTGGAAAGAGCCCAGCGGGCACTGACAATTTTTTGCGTCAGGAAGATTTGTACACTTTGTCAATTAATATGCTTTAAAATGTGTACTGTAATAACCATTAACCAAACTTGCAGTATATTATGACCTGATTTACTTCCCGATGACAGCCCTTCTGATGCAGTCTGTATTCCCATCTCTAATCCATGGAGGGAATTACGCGATTACATGAGTGGCGGTAGCGACCTCGGCACTGTTTCTAGCTACAAAATAAATTCGATAACGTCACCAGCTATTCTTCTTTAGCCAATCAATCCAAAGGACCGGTTATCATCTGTATACGGTACAGTTTGTCCAATCTGAAGTACAAAGTGATAATGCGCGCGTATAAAACGCGTTAACAGTGCGTAGTGCTGCGTCTCTGCTGCAGTTATGCGTGCCTTCAAAGTCGGCACATTGGGTGCGTTCGCGTTAGTACTCTGTACTTCATGTACTTCAGAGTAGACTGACTGTAGTCTGCCTGTATTAGAACAACAAATTAATCTATTTGGATACAGAAATATTTGGAAACATTAGCAAACACGGTGAATGCTTATTGTCGGAGCTCTCTAAATGAAATTTGACAATATGCTAATTAAACTAATTGGTGCAGACTTGCAAAAAGAATAGACCAACATTTTTAATATACATAACTAATACTTAAAACAAGTTTATTCAGTTCTTTCGACACTTTTGGTGAATGATTTTAAAAGGAGTGTAGTATAATTGACTCATGTCTATATTTCAGCAGACGGCCTTAAAACATGTAACTGTAAGACGGATATGTCATTAATAAAATGTCATAAGGATACATGCCGGTGTCACCAAATGTAATAGCACCTATGTCGAGGTAAATATATTTGTAAAACGCTTACGGCTGTAGATTGACATCTACTATCATAACTGTTGATAAGTATTATATTACGAAAGGCAATCTAAAATTGACGAATTAGAAATCTCATGTCGAGTTTGCCTTTCACGCTGACTCGTGATAGATGAATAAATTAATTCCACAGGTTAAAATTCAAAACTGCAAGAAAAAACAAATACACATCTAACATGAGCAAATTTTGCCAGTCTTTTTTGTAGTTCAAGTTAAACAAAATATTTCATCACAGTTCTTCTGATATTTCTCTGCAAATTGCATATGTACTAAATAACCACACACTGTTGATTTCGGATACCGATTAGGACATAAGTATAAGTATTCCCGGCGTATATGATTCCCATGCATTTCATAACATTAATAAAATAATATTAACGTTGAACTGATTGTATCACTGGTTACCAACGATCATGTATCAATAAGTAAACATATCCATTTCTCAAAAAATGGGCGCTTTTGGAGTTGCAACTAGCCAAAATGGGTCCTATCTATGTAATTTGGGCGCATTAGTCCCAACGATAACGAATAAACAACCAGCACAGCACCAGCTGACAATACACCCAAAAACCGTGCACATATATTACGTGATATGTTCCTTGCGATTTTAATGAGCCTTTACAATCTGCATTAATTTTTGGTCCTAATAGGTCACCACGGTCATCCGGGTAAGTTGCTAACATCCGGGTTATATGCCGTTGACAACAAACATGTCACCGATGTTGTGTTGTTGTTTGGGTTGTGCGCCGCGCTGTGCTTTGTTTTCAACGGCTCCTGACCGGAAGTGACGTAGCTCCGGGGTCACCTATATGTCGCTGCTAGAGCTGGTCTGGTTTTATCAGTTTTCCTGTTGTTGTTGGCTTTTTGTTTGTTTGTTTGTTTGTTTGTTTGTTTGTTTGTTGTTGTTGTGATGTTTTTAAATTTGCAACTTGGTATAATGAGAATATCTGTACCATCAAACATGCATTTTAAATGAAAGACGCCGGCCCTACCAAAAACTCTAGTGAAATCAAAAATCGCCACTATATTGAACTTCAAATCGATGGACACGTGGCTTGACAATACTAATATTTCATCTGATGTGTCAACAACTTTATGGTATGGTCAGGAACCCCGATTTATTAACACATTTAATTATCTGACACCTATGTTTGTGCCTTCGAGTGGACACATATTTTATACATAAAACGTTCACACCGAGAATGTTAGCTTTTATCAAAATTAACGGCTGTTTGTCTTCTTTTCATTACTTACCCGTATCAGTCTCACGTAATTTGAGGCGTAGGTATAATATATATAAAACTAAATTCCATGTCACATTGGCGCAATGGGAAAAGGTTAGGGCATTGGATCTTGATTAATGTCCCAAATAGAAAAAAATATATTATGTTGCTCGTATACAACGACATTTATCAACATGTGTTGTGCTCTACGTTCATATTAAGGAATGGGATATTAACGTTTGCACAGTATCTTTTGTGGGAGCTGAGAGTAGGCCTACATCAGAATATCGAATTGCATTTCATCATGTCGTTTCCTGGCCCTAAATATGTAAACAGGCAATGTTTTTTTCAAGAAGTAGATGATACACATTTTTCAGTACCTATTTTAATTTCTAAAAACCAAATATCTAGGAACAGCGTTTTTTATGTGTGTATGTGGATATTTGTTAATTAACTCGACAGACTAAAACTATTTCTCAGGCCTCCCATAATGTGATAACTACACTTTTACATTATCATGCTATATTTCTTATTTACAATGTTCTTCTAGTTTGACTAAACATGGATAAACGAACGAAGCAAATGAATAAAATCGATTCAGATTCGAGTAATGAAAATAGTAATTTACATAACAAATACAAAAATCGAGCATGATAAAAACAATATGGTTTCTTCTTTCTTATCAGCACTTATATAGTAAACCTCAAATGTGCAGGTTTCTCGTCCCAATAGGAATGCCCTCGATCTACTTAGAGCTTTTAGAAAGCAGCAAGCAGCATTTCGTATCTTAATAGGACAATAATTTTCAGTGAACGATAAAGAATTAATCATATATTTCAGAATACGTTCTTTACAAGTGAGGATAATGCATGATGATACTCAATGGCGTTAACAGCAAACACATCCAGTGGGACATTAAAGTCCCTTCGCTTTATAAATACTGCATAATGGATAAATACATTTTCCCAGACTCAATCTAATCGCATAATGGTGTGTTTGAGTTTTGCTTTTTAATATGATATATCGTTTCGTGCTAAATAAAATCTCCAATAAAAATATTGAAGCACTTTATACGTTTCATTATTCCAATAATAATGTTGAAAAGTAAGAATATTTCTCCCCTTTTAACATTTCCGAACAAAAGGGAAGAATCATGTCACTTGGTCGTTCGAGCTCACCACCTTCTATTCCATTGGGAGTTGAAGGCTTTATGGATCACTTTTAGTATCTGGGCGCATATTGTAGTATTGATGGATCAGATGATAATGAGCTCAATCAAATGATTGGTAAAGCACCGGGTGCTTTTAAAGCACTTGAGAAGGTGTGGAAGGACCAGTATATCAACTTAGACACCAAGATGAAATTCTATTGCGTCTGTGTTCGTTCTACCCCTCTTTATGATTCCGAATGCTGGACTCTCACTGAAAAAGATGATTCCGGAGTATATGTATTTGATATAAGAAGCGAAAAGTAAATTCTCCTCATCAAATGGACCCAACATATCACCAACGACTATATAAGATCCATAACAAAACAACAGAATCTCGATACTACTATAAGCGCCGATTACAGTGGTTTGGCTATCTGCTCAGAATGGATGAGAGTCGCACGCCAAGAAAGACTTGGACGCCCTAAGACAACTTGGATGAAGGTATTCAGAGGGATTTGGATCAACATAGCAGCAGGTGGTCTGTGCAAGAAGCTGAAGTTGCTACCAAGGACCGGGCTATATGGAAGTTTGTCCTACGTCGGGCAGCAGGTGCATGTAGGTAGTATACAATGATAACGTCCATATATTTCTCGCTTACTTTTCTCGAGAGGGCAGTATGTACATATATAAATCCTCTCTATTAAAACACCTTAAAACACTGTACGAATATAAATGATGAAATGACAACCGGGTTCTGATTTCTTCGACATTAAAGCAATGTAATCTCTGAAGTAAAACACTCATCTTTATTTCTTACTTCCCACAACACAGGAGTATTTTACTTTACCAGACCCTTTAGTCACCGAAATAACAAGGGTAATGCTATCACTATTTTACCAAGTGCTGATACGAGCGTAACTATAGTGTTGATTTATTTGTAAACTTTTTGGGGAATGTGGTGTCATACATAATGCAAGCTATACCTTTAACTTGCGAAAACACATGTAGCGCATAAAATAAGTGGGCCCGTAGCGCTGAAAAAATAATTTAAAACGTTCATGAGTGACGAAAGTTTCTTTTAAAGCTGCGTGCATTTGTTCATCGAAATTCAGAATCCCTGAAAAGTCTCGGAGATAACTTGAGTCTAAGTGATATTTTATTCAGAACAGACCGCTAAATAGTTTTATATCACTGCAATAACATTCATATTGACTATTTGGAAATATCCGACCAATCTAGTGAGAGTGCATTTTTGTTCTTTAATGTCCAGATAGAATTCGTGCAGACGCATACTTGAGCGAATTACAACTACATATTGTGTTTTGTTCTTTAGTTTTTTAATTCTAATTGTTGCAAGAAAACAAAATAGGACCTTTTCTGCTGCAACCATCATTTGTAAATATTACAAATCAGGCAAGACAGGATCCTGTGGAAATATGAGCAGAAAAGACCCGAAATCTTTCACAATGTCAGAACTTTGATTGTGATAGCTTCTCATTGATGCCTTATACTTTGCCTACATGCCTTTATGAATGTGAATACCTGCGATCCTTATATTCATTTACTTAAAAGTTTACGAAAGCATCAAAGCATTTCTCAATGAGACAATCCACAGTGGATAATAAAGAATTATTAATTTATTTCAGAGTTCGTTCTTTGCAAGTGATGACACTGCTTAATAATGCTGCGACGTTAAGAGCGAAAACATCCAGTGGGACATTGCAAATCTCTTCAGTTTGATAAATACTGCATTTTCGATCAATTCCCCATATATTTTAGATGCATTTCCCACCCAAAACCATGAAGTTGTTAGCCTCAATTTTTGGTGTTCGAGTATTACTTTTTAATATTAAATTACCGTTTCGTGTGAAATTAAATATTCAACAATAATATTAAAATCTATGTCCTTCAATACCCTCTAAAGATGCCTAAAAGAAGATAATGACATTTAATGCAATATTGTTCAACCCCTTCATTTCAATTAGCTTAATTGATCTATTGATTCAAACAGTTTTGAACCAGAGCACCTATAATCATGTACAAATACACTTTTTCGGATATATCGAGTACAAGGATTCCGATTCTGACATTAGTTTAACATTACGGCATCATTTTCACCCAGAAATCCAAGATGGTGGCTGGCACCATATTGAAAATTTAGTTTTGAACCAGAGGACCTAAAATCGTGTACAAAGACATTTTTTTGCATAAGTCGACCACAAGGATTTCGAATCTGACATTACTTTGACATTACGACCTCATTTTTACCCAGAAATCCAAGATGGCGGCCGCTGGCGCCATCTTGAAAAAATAAATTTTGATCGTCGGCTTTTGCAGGCAACAGAATGCAGATTGGCTCACGATAGATGTCGTATGTGGCTCACTTGATGATAAAATTAGTTTGAATTCCATGTAACAACATACAAATTTGCGTCTGGAATCCGGGTCTGGAACTGATTTTGGAATAGCTATAGACTTCAGCACTGTATCAAATCTCATAAAAAGGCCACGACTGACGAGTATGTTTTTATGTTTCCCGCACAAAAGCTTGCGTCAACATCTATACTATACTTCTTTGGAAACGTTGACCTTTGACCATTCTTTGTAAATGCCCTGCTATGACCTTGATATGTAGACTTAATTGGGTACTGTAAAAACATCCTCTGAGTTGTTTAGCACCTGGTCAGTAGATAATCCTACAGGGATACAGTCAATAGTTTAGGTCTGAGCATGGTGAAAGATCCATTATTGATTAAGCGCGGATAATAAAAGCACATGTCCTTTGCGTGCATAGCAGATTCCCAGGTTCGATTCCCAGCTCTGCCTATTTTTTGCAAGGCTGAGAAAAATGCAATTTCTGAACTGCAAACGTTTTTGGTGCGCGATCTGAGCTGGTCCTTTTCTGGGGGGCTGTGTCTGTTACAGGCACACTCCCTCTGGAATCCAAACCAGGTTCCTGCCCATTACAATTCCGTTAAAGAAATAAGAAATATGGATACTGATATTTTGCGACATCAGGATTCTGATTACGTTGACACAAAAAAAACTTGTAGCTTTAACAGGCCCGTTCGCCCCTGAAACAACAACAGTAAAGCTACGAACACTACTGCCGATTTTAATATCAGCATTACGCTTTTGGAATAAAAACTAAAAATTATTTTAATCTTGCTGAAATCACAATCCTTTAGTTCTGCCTATCTGGCAAAATAAGTTTAAATTCCATATTCATTCATCACATAATATGTTGCAAAACAGCAAGTTAGATGTTTCGGGTATGTGAATGGCCTCTTACCAACGTGCAGCAAGAACTTAAAACAGCAAAGCAACATAAACTAAGGCAAGAGGAAGACCGGAGGTGGGAAGATGGTGTAAAGGAAGTGCTTGCAAGCCAGCTTGCAAGACATGGGATCACCATAAGCGACGCTTACCCGACTCGCCCAAACAAGAAAGTACCATTTCCCCACGACGCTATAAAAGGCACCAGTGGTGGATAAAAGTATAAGTAAATGTTTTTTTTCCTTTAAAAAAAAAAGGTAAAATATCCTTATTGTATGTTTTCGGACAATACTATCTATACAGTTACTGAGTTCACAGACTTGACACAAAGCCGAGTTCACAGACTTGACACAAGCCTGCGCATTCACAAAAATGCGAGTAGGCTGTTTTCTTCATATTGATAAATGATTACAAATAGACCAGTAAATCTAGCACTTTTGGGGGCAAACTAAGGAACTAATTGCAACAGAATTATTTTCACCACAATGCATTTCCTTGAGGTCCCCAAAGTACCATATTAAAAGTCCCAAAATATCCAAGTATGGAAAAGGTGCCTAATTTGCATAAATCCAAAATGGCCTCTAAAATTTCAGAAAAATCTAAATTTTGATATACCTCTACTTCTAGATGACCTATTACAATGATTTAACATTCTAGGAAGGTTTTTTTGGACACATCGAGTCAAATGGGATATGTTACAAAATGTTTACACAGCAGGATCATTAGCAAATTTTCAAAATGGCCGCCAAAATGTAAATTATCTGTATTTAACACAGGAAACACATCATTTCGTATTGTAGAATAGCTTGGAACAACTGCAACATTGTTTTTTTTCACCACAATAATCATTTGAGAACCCTTGAATACTATACTAATAATACCAAAGTATCTAAGTATCAAAAAGGATGATTAATTTGCATAAATCCAAGATGGCCGCCTGCCAAAATTCAGAAAATGTAGATCTTGACGGTGTCAGGACGTTTCGCCCCACACCAGTACATACCACTACCAGTTCGCCCCAATGCACGTACATACCACGACCAGTTCGCCCCAATACACGTACATATCACGACAAGTTCGCCCCAATTGACTCACTGTGTAAACTCTAAAGTGCCGTGAATGTAGTGCATGCGGCCAATCAATACAGCTTCCAATTGTTTGCATTTAGGGTATATATTCATGTATTATGGTATAATCAATACGACCTCCCATCGCTATTCAGCGTGTCACCTCTCGAGTGCATGGATGTATTTTTAGTGTGCTTTTAGTGTAAATATTATAGGCCCTAGGCCTATAGGCTCTAATAATAGAATCTTTAAAAATAATATACAATAATATAACAATATTAAAATAAATATAAGAATAATAATTATTATTATTGCAGTAAGAATAATTTATAGTACTATTATTATTATTTTCATATGATAAAAATAAAAAAATTACTATATACATTATGATTTACAAAATACAATATTTTAACTCTTGCCGACACCTACAAGCTTGAGTTGGGGGTATTTATGTACAAGTACAGTAATAATGAATTACCGGGTGTATTTGATGATTTCTTTGTACTACGTTCCAATATTCATAATTACCAAACGAGTAGATTCAACTTAATGAAGAACAATAAAACATTTACTGACCATGCCATTCGTACTGCTGGTCCAATATTATGGAATTCATTGCTAAACTCTATAAAAACAGCCAATTCAGTGAAACATTTCCGAAATATATATAAACGTGACTTTGATCTCAAAATATGATTAATTCTTGAGCATTGTGTTTCTCATTTGTTTGTTTTTATTTCTTTGATGGTAACATTTCTTTGTTAAAGTGGGTGACTCCCTCTGGCCTTACTGGCCTTCTGGTAATGTAGACCTACGATCGTTTTATAGGCCCTATTTTTGCACAGCGCGCAATAGTTTCAAGAATCGGGGTCAGGGCAGGCTTTGGTGGGGCGGGGGGGAGGCACTCCAACTTTGGAGGTGACGCCTATGTAGGGCTGTTAAGACCCCCTTTTTCAGCATCGCTCTCACCCAAAGACCCCATATTTTTTTTTACGAACACATGCTCTGTCACCCGAAGACCCCCTATTTTTCCATTTGATCTGTCACCCAAAGACCCTTACAAGTTCAATTTGAACAGCAACTTTCATTTTTCACTGATTTTGTTACTTATTTTGAAAAAACAATGAAATTTGAAGCCATTTGGAACTAGAAATTCGATTTTCAAGGTTTTTGTGGTGCTGTTTCGGCTCTCACCCAAAGATTCCATTTAAACCCCATATTTTTTACTTTTTGCTCTCACCGAATGCCAAAAATCATGCTCTCACTCAATGACCCCATATTTTTTACATTTTGTAAATGCCCCTTAGTGCGAAAGTGCCAGCCCTACACCTATATCCATTTCATATTGAAGTGCCCCCAGGGGCGGCAGAGAGAGACTTTGCCTAGGGCGGCAAAATCCCTAGGAACGGCCCTGGAAACAGAGCACTATTATAGCCTATACATATTAACTTTAGAATGTAATGACTATTATCATTACCAGTAAAATGAGTATAGAAGGGGCCTTAAAATGTGACATGCATATGCACGTCTTCCCAATCTAGGTATATCAAACACCCAGATTTGGAAGTTTTACGAAGTGGTCTTTTACTGTTACCAAAAATAGGTATGTGTTGTTTGAATTGGCTAAATTAAAAATACCATTGCTGTCCTTGTCATCATGCTCGTGTCAGTTATTATTTTAACAACTTTGGATATGAAACTTGAGTTTGTCTTATTTTTCAGAAAATTAATTTAGAGGATGTCGTTTGCATGATCAGGCTGGCCATACACATCCCTTCTAAATTAATAATTCTATTATTATTATTGTTATTGTTGTTGTTGTTGTTGTTATGTTTCTTTCTTTCATCTATCATGTGTATGAATATACCTTCCTGCACATTATATTTTCTTTACTGATTTCTAACAAACACCACCGTCAAATACCGAGAAAGAAAACTCAAATTCGGATTTATGCGCGCAAAAGTAACATTTTCCATTTCCGCGCTCGATTCTTCGAGGGGGTGTGTTCGTGAAGGTGTGTGTTGTGTATAGAGTGTGAGGTGGTGTGTGTGTGCGGGAGTGGATGTAGAGAGAACAAATAAACAACCCAAGGTCAATGAGAACGATTATAGACCACTTGACATGTGACGTCATTGCCCGGCAGTATGCGCACGCATTATGGCACTTTCCATTGTTCTTTGCCCTGCAGTGTGCGTGCGCATCGTAGTTTGCTCAGGGCATGTGTATTTTAAATCTCCCTCCACATTTCATATAGTACAAGAAAGCCATTGAACAGTGAAGTGGTTCGTTCGAGCATATCGAAAGACCAATCCCTCGCCTTTGTTGATAAACATTGATGTCAAGTGATCTATAGAATTACAGGAGAAAGAAAACAAAACACGCGCGCAAAAGTATCATTTTCCATTTCCGCGCTTAATTCTTCGAATATGCCCATGTGTGTTTAATACGGCTCATGAAAGTGTGCGTTAGGCCCATGAAAGTCAATTCCGAGTTTATCGTCCCTTTTTTTCCTAGTTCGCAACGCAAACTTAGAAAAACGGGCAAACAGACACATCATTTATCGGTATGACATTTTCGTTATTGGTGACGCCCTATCTAAGTTTGCACTGAAGTGCCATCTCAGTTTTGGTGCGCCGACTTGGATCATGTGCTAATGAATTTTATTTATTCTGGATAAAATAATGGAGTATTTATTACAATTTCAAGCATAGAAGTTTAGGTAAGAAGTACAAGAAGCAGTGTAATTAATATTATGACAAACATGCAACTATTTAAGCTACAGGAGCCTTGTATGTTTTAGTGCAAACTCTAATTGAAACCATGCAATTGCGTTGCACTAGCTTTTTGTATACACTTCGTCCCATACCGTTGTGCAGAGCTACTACGGTATGGGTTCCTCGTACTATTTTTTTCCCAGGTTGGTGAGGTGACTTTTTCATTTTTCATTATTTATTTATTTCATCGGATTTCATTATTGACCTAAAATGCGTGTTGATTTAAAGCCACACTCATAGGCTTACATGTTATTTATAAACATGTTTTTATATGGGTAGGGACTAGAAAAGTTAGAAAAGAGCCTGGTTTTGCTTCCAAGTTATGAATTTATATGTTGTACAAACAAAAATATACCGTATGTTTCCAATTGCTAAAACTTTTGAAAACACTGATATTTTGAAAATAATGAATTATTTTGGCATTTTTGACAATTTGACGCGGGTGTTTTTGGTTTCCAAAAAGTGACACGGGCGGGGGACGATAAACTCGGAATCGACTTTCACGCGCCTTATTATGTGCAGTGGCGTAGATTTCTTTTTGACATGGGGGGGTAGAGTTGGGAAAATAATTCTTGGAAGTCAAGTCAATTAAATCCAGCACCTTTTTGGCGACAGAATAAACTTTTTTTGGATTTTGCTATTTTGAAGCTAAACTGATGAAATATGGTAAAAAAGGTAGAATAAAGTAAAAAGTTCGAACCATATGATTGCCGACCCAGTAGGCCTATATATACACTACCTTGTTCCACTTCGGTCGTGATCGGACCGTTCATTGCGAAACAAAATATTGCGATGTAGCCTACTGAGAAAGCATCTCCGTTAGGTCATGCTCCACGGCCGTTTGGCCTTTTTTGCACTAACGGACGCGTCCATTACAACGGCCGTTACGGGGTTTTGAGTAGGCTAACTTAGATACCTGCAGCTAATATGTATTAGCGTAGGCTATGATAGGCCGACATTTGTATTGACATCATCGAGTTAAAAATCCCGCCTTAAAATTGTTGGCATATTGAGAGGATTAGGACACAGCGTAAGATGTGCCTTGGTGTTTAAATCAATCATAATTGGTCCGTGATTGACAGGCAAGTCGCAGAAATTAAGAACAAAATGAATCATGATAACTGTCAATTACAATTATCAAAATCATATGTAAGAATATGTGTACATATAAATGTATTTGAAACATTATAAAAATTACAAAATTATATAATTAAAATAATAGAATTTCAATTAAAGATATATATAATAAGTTATTGTAGAGAGTTGTAACGCGCATATCAAGCTGTATGAGGATGAATAATTATCTGAGACTAATTTTTAAAAATTGTTATATCTTTGATTATTTTAGAACATCACAGTTTAGAATGACCAGAAAACTTTTCTGACAGTTGTTACTATAATAATATTTGGCAAAGAATAACCAAATTAATATTTGATCGAAATCGTATTGATACTGGGCTTTAACCAGTTTTGCAAACAAAATCATTGTATTTTTCTTCTTCGTGGCACTGCCTCCCGATACACCTACGTCGCAAACACAAAACACGGGCCCGTAATTCTCGGGGTCTTAATCAAATTGAGAGCATACTAGGCCTACTTGTCAAGCAATCGATCGTACATCAGTGTGTAAGGCACGCAGCCGCGGGCCCAGGGACTTGTCAAGCAAGGTACGCCTACTTTTGCGTGCTTTGGTACCATTGATTGAACACATTCACACCCGGCGTTTTCGTGGAAGTGGTAGCAACCTATCCGCCGCTAACATCGCGCGGTGCAAAAAGGGGGCGAAAGTCAGTGCACAGCAAAACAAAACATTTCAAAGCTGCTGCTGGCGTTTTCTTCTTCTCTGATTTAATATGTTTATAGGACTGCAAGTTTTGAAAGTTTTGAACATCTCAAACTTAAAACTGACTTTGAGTCGGTAAAATAAAAATAGGCCTACACAAAACTCGTTGTTTTTATTTTATTTTATATGTTCTGTTTTGCCATATATTATATAAATTATTATATTTAGCTATTTGAGCCTACAATGATTTCCTTGACGGAACTGTTATGTTTGATCGTATTGATTTA
The DNA here is from genome assembly GCF_039555335.1 of Amphiura filiformis. Lineage (NCBI taxonomy): Eukaryota > Metazoa > Echinodermata > Ophiuroidea > Amphilepidida > Amphiuridae > Amphiura > Amphiura filiformis. The sequence continues at coordinate 29,473,218 of NC_092637.1, forward strand.
GTGGCATTGGTCGCATGCACACTACGGCAACGTTACACAGTGAGTCAATTGGGGCGAACTGGTCGTGGTATGTACGTGTATTGGGGCGAACTGGTCGTGGTATGTATTGTGTATTGGGTGAACCTTTTTGGGGCGAATGTGTTTCGGGGTGAGACGTCTCGCAGTCATTTTGACATACCTTCACTTCTGGACTATTACAATGATTTAACTTTTTAGGAATGGGTTTGTGGACATGACCCAACCATTCTTATGGAATAGGATATAAACTGACCATAGAGAATGATCACTAGCATATTTCCAAAATGGCCATAGGCCTATTTACACAACCATATCACTATGTACAACTAAACTTGGAACAAATCAACAATTTCTTTCAGCTGAATACGTAAAAATGTATTTGAGTTCCCTGAACAACATTCTAAAAGTTCTCAAATATTATAGAAAAGTATGGGAAAGATTTATTTGCATAAATCCAATAAATGTACCCAAGACGGCCACCAAAATTACACAATCACAAAGAACACAATCTCATTGTTGGATCGTTACTCTTTCCACATAAGAAAATCCATAAGTTAACTTGGAATTCTCCCACTGGAAGGTCAGTCAACCAAATTGACCATACCTTTATCCACCGGAAATAGCGTAACTCCTTAAAAGACCTTATAGTATACAGAAGAGCTGATGTTGGAAGTGACCATAACCTGGCAATTACTACCATCCATGTAAATTATGACAACAGTAAACTGCTGGAGAGTGATGTTTTGACACGCTTTAATGATAAAATCGGTGGAAGGTTCCATGCATTAGCTGAATTAGATGCTAACACTGATGTTGATGAAGAGTGGAATGTATTTGTTGATATCATAAATAGAGCATCAGTAGAACACCTTGGATTCAGAATGAAGAAGAAGGCAGTCTTGATCTCAACCGAGACAAAGGAGCTTATTGACAAGAGATGAACTTGCACATCTATGGCATCCCAAGGAAGATCATCAACATCACAATTGACTCTTATCATGCCACAACATGTGCGGTCAAATCAGAGGGCTCCCTTTCCTAATTCTTCAGTATAGTCACTGGTGTAAGACAGACAGGGTGATATTTGGTCACCATGTTCTGCTTTTTGGCCTTGCCATCGACCTCGTATAGAAAGCAAGAAAAGTATAACCCTTCTACCTAGGCGAAGCTTGAGGTACCCGGAGGTAAAACTGGTTGATCTAGACTATGCTGACATAGCCCTCCTAGAAGATTCTGATGCCAAGATGACAGATACAACTGAAGCCATCACTTGGTCGTTGGAGCTCAGCACCTTTGGTTCCAATGGGAGATGAACGCCTCATCAAGGTTATGGATCACTTTAAGTATCTGGGAGCATACTTTAGTGCTGCTGGATCATATACTAAGGAGCTCAATCATAGGAGTGGCAAAACATCTGGTGCTTTTAAAGAACTTGAGAAGGTGTAGAAGGACCGGTATATCAACTTAGACACCAAGAAGAAATTCATAGTGCATTCGTTCTCTCTGCCCTTCGATATGCTTCTGAATGCTGAACCCTCACTGAAAGAGATGAGTCCAGATTAGATGCATTTGATATGAGATGCCAAAGGAAAATTCTCCGCATCAAATGGACCCAGCATATCACCAAAAACTTCATAAGATCATCAGTGACGAAACAACAGAAGCTCACTACTATCATAAGAAAGCGATGCTTACAGTAGTTTGGTCATCTGCATAGAATGGATGAGACTTGCATCCGGCCCAAGAAAGCTCTACTTCTGGAATCCTACTCATGCTTTGTGGAAATGTCATCGACTTCGTATAGAAAGCAAGAAAAGTATAACCCTTCTACCTAGGCGAAGCTTGAGGTACCCGGAGGTAAAACTGGTTGATCTAGACTATGCGGACATAGCCCTCCTAAAAGAGTCTGATGCCAAGATGACAGATACAACTGAAGCCATCACTTGGTCGTTCAAGCTCAGCACCTTTGGCTGCAATGGGAGATGAAGGCCTCATCAAGGTTATGGGAGCATACTTTAGTGCTGATGGATCATAGTGGCAAAGCATCTGATGCTTTTAAAGAACTTAAGAAGGTGTGGAAGGAACGGTATATCAACTTAGACACCTATATAATAGTGCATGCGTTCTCTCTACCCTTCTATATGCTTCTGAATGCTTAACCCTCAGTATTCCAGATTAGGTGCATTTGATATGAGATGCCAAAGGAAAATTCTCCGCATCAAATGGACCCAGCATATCACCAACGACTTTATAAGATCATCAGTGACGAAACAACAGAAGCTCACTACTATCATAAGAAAGCGATGCTTACAGGGGTTTGGCCATCTGCGCAGAATGGATGAGAGTCGCATCCGGCCCAAGAAAGCTGGAATCCCCCAATGGAAAGAGAAGACCTGGACGCCCTAGGACAACTTGGAAGAGTGTTATTTAGAGGGACTTGGATAGACTTTACACCAGGTGATCTCTGGAAGAAGCTGAAATTGCTATGGGCCATGTAGAAGTAAAGATATTTCAAAGTTTTGTTTATTGATTTCGGCAGGTGGGCATTTTTGTTTTATGTAAATTAGGCACATTTTGCAATACTTGAATATTGTGGAGCTGTTCATGATCCATTTGTGTAATAATTTTCCAACCTATCCCATAAGACCTGAATCATTGTGTTAGGTCATTTAGAAGTGAAGATATATGTCAAAGTTGACATTTTCTGAATTTTGACAGGCAGCCATCTTGGATTTATGCAAATTAGGCATCTTTTCTATACTTAGATACTTTGGGACTTTTAGTCTGGTGTCAAGAGACTTCAAATTAATGTGATATGGTGACAAAAATAGGTTTCAATTTGTTCTAAGTAGAATATTGCTATTCTATCATTCAAAATGATGTGTTACGTGTGTAAAAAGATTTTGGCGGCCATATTGAAAATCTAACGATGATCTGTTTATGTAATCCATTTTTAACCTATCTCATGATACTTGTTGTGTCCAAAACCCCCTTCCTAGAAAGTTAAGCCATTGTAATAGGCCATTTAGAAGTGAAGATATATCAAAATCTAGATTTTTCTGAAATTTTGGCAGCCATTTTGGATTTATGCAAATTAGGCACCTTTCCCATACTTGGATATTTTGGGACTTTTAGTATGGTATTTTGGGGACCTCAAGGAAATGCATTGTGGTGAAAAAAAAATTCTGTTGCAATTAGTTCCTTAGAAAATGCTAGATTTACTGGCCTAAAAGGGCAATACGAAGCGCCTCAGAAAAAAAAGAGAATGCATGCTAAAATTAGTCTTATACAAGTCTTTGGTTAATTGCAACAGCATATGAAATATTACCCGTTTTGCGTTCATTTCGAAAAGTTTACAAAACCTTCAATTAGTGCATTGTGATTGAGTTGTTTTATCTTGCAAATCAGAGTAATATTTTAATCCCCAAAAGTGAATGTACTATTATTCATGAATCCGGAGAAGAGCCCGTGTATATGTATGCTAATTATGTTGATATAATTATGTTGATATTATTATTATTATTTATAACTCCCTGCCTTAAATATTATATTTCACTATTATTATGTGCATTTCACATCTTTATTATCGAATATTGGATGTAGTAACGTCAGCATAATATAATGTAAGTTGGGGAAAGCTCTTGATGTCAAGCACGATTCTTTTTTTTTTCTTTATGTATGCTGCACATGATCAATTTTGGATTTTTATTAAGTACATGAGAGACGAGTGCTTCTTATAAAGCTGCGCTGCGTCCATCAGAAGTCAGAATCCCGACAAAATACTTTTAAAAATATGATTATATTTCTTATCTAAAATCCTGTACAACAGGTGGAGCAACATCTGCTAGCATTGATATGAACGGTGTTTATTACCGAAAGTAATAATGAGTAGAATAGCCGATTTTGTGTTGGTCATTATTTTTTTTCTAAGTGAGAAATCTATTTGAAATAAAATACGGTACGAGTTTTCTTGCTTCAGCTAACATTTCTCAAATTCAATATGAATATGACTAGTAAACACTGAAACCTTTCAAAATGTACCATGTTTATTATGTGTTCCATTTTTATCCCTTGCTTTTGGTTGTTGAAACAAGCGATGAAGTGTACGTGCATTAATGAATATATTCAATGAAATACTATTACCGGTACAGATAAGGAAAAATAAAGTATAGGCCTATACCAGACATTATTGCAAGAACACGAAACTCCTCTTTTCTAGCATATGTATCTCAAAATATTTACAATGACACCCCATTTGAAACAATAACATTTTTCACGGCCGAGTACATGCCTTGTAAATGTAGTGGGGTCTCAAACAGAATTTGTCAAATTGACCATTATTCTGTGCTCAAACAACCCTAGCGACCAACCTCAATAGCAGGTGGAAAAACAACAGGCAGCCACAATAGTCAGGCACCTTCTCCTCATGCTGCTTACCGACCTGGTTACACGTTACTGAGGGATGAGTCCAGGGCAGCCAAAAATAATTTCCTTTCTGGGAACGTCAACTGCTGTTTGGAATATTTTCTGCGAGCTACGGGGGTCCAGGCACGTCACACGCACTTACTGAAGAATTGGTCTTTCATTTTCAGAAAACATACAAGTTATATGATTTATAAGATTAGTGACGCTTGTTTTTTAATATATCAGAGCTCTGCTGTATGAATTAGGCCTGCAATCAGGTAAAACATTTTGCAAATTGTGTAGCAAATTCAAATATGAAAAACAATATTTTAAAAACCGGAGTACAAGACCTTATTTTTCAGATTTTTAGATATTTTTTAGATGAACTATGATCTAAGACCGCATAGAATATTATTGTTCTTGACTCTCGTTCACTCCCTCATCAATTTCTGGGATTGCCCGCATGAGAGCTGTCAGTCAATCAACACCAGTTTTCAACTCATGAATGATGTTTGTTTATATTAGGCCTGCATTTATACTGCGCCAATAAAGTATCCTTACACTTGGAAAAATAATCACAATTTCAAAACTTTTTAATAGATGCACTATCTAATCCTGCACATTATGACACCACATTGAACCCAATGTGATCTCAATAAGTAAAGTTACAGGCAATTGAATAGACGAAGGTCCAGTTTTAAAAGTGACAAACTGGCCTATAACAAGGCGCAAAAAAGATTCCAACAAGATCAACGAAGAGACAACACAGTTTCTTCAATGAATGTAAATAAGCTTAAACTGAATGAAGATAAAACCGAATTCTTTGTTGCTAGCTCTGCATATAATTTTAAATATATATATGAACCAACTCTTAACGTATGTGGAACAATAATATCAAACCATCTGATTCTGTACGCAACCTTGGAGTTCTTTTTGATTCAACCATGTCTATGTCATCTCAAATATCTGCTGTCTCTCGCTCTTTAAATTATCATCTTCGTAATATAGGACGCATTCGCTGTTATATTGATAAAGATACTTGCAACCATGCTATCCTTGTTATTTATCGAATTGATTATTGTAACTCTTTATTATACATGTTATATGGAACAACTATAAAAAACACACAAAAACTACAAAAGATACAAAACAGAGCTGCCAGACTTGTTTTCAAGGCAAACCGTATGGAGCACACCACTCCTCTGCTGAAAGAGCTTCACTGGCTTCCAGTAAATGAGCGTATTACCTACAAACTACTCACATTTGCTTATAAAAGTAGACATGAAACAACACCACTGTACATACAAAATCTCCTAAAATCTCACACATTTTCTGATGGTATGTTCCTACGATCACATGCTGATGGCAGTCTGCTTGAATGTAAAAGAACTCGCACAACATATGGGAATAGTGCCTTCTGCAATTCTGTGCCAGCTCTCTGGAACAAATTACCTGTAAAACTTCGTACTTCACATAGTCTGGCCACTTTTAAATCTAATCTGAAAACCTATTTGTTTCCAAACTAAGTTTTTTTATTTTTAATTAAGTTGTACATTTTACTGTAGCCTAAGATGTAGTGTAAGTTGTACTTTTAAGATCATTGTAAAGCGCTTTGTTCATACTTATGCTAAGGCGTTATATAAATTCCGTTTATTGTTGTTTATTGTTGTTCAATGAAGCGTTATTTAATGCAGTTTTTATTTCAGTTTTTACTTCTCTGTACTTTTAACAACTTTCATTTTATTTGTCAGTTCTTTTGTTTCAGTTTTCTTTTGTTCCTTTTGTTTTAAATTAAAGCCAACCGCATAAAGTAGCCATTCACCACTCTCAAACCAGATATCTAGTCCGGGCGTTTTGAATAGGCCAGCTTGTCACTTTTAAAACTGGACCTTCGTCTAATCAAATGCTTGTAACTTTGCTTCTTGAAGACACATTGGATTCAATTAGATAGTGCATCTATTAAAAAAACAAATTTACCCCTATATCGTTCAGTTTGGAAATTGTGATTATTTTTCCAACTGTAAGGGAGTGTTCATTAATACTTTGGTAGGGGGGGGGGCTGGTCTAACTCAAATTTTTCGCTCGAAAACTTTTTTGACCCCCCCTCGATGGACCGCTAAACTTTTTGACCCCCTCTTTTGACAGACAAAACTTTTTGGCCCCCCATTATCGTATAACAAACATTATACTTAATGTTGTTTCCAGTGGTGTGGTATCTGGGTCACATGTCATTGAGGGAGGCAAATGTTTGAAACAATTGCGCATGAAATTTTCATTTTATACTTAATTTAGATTTGTCCCAAATCAGGGTGTTTATCTGATTTTACAGGGATAAATGAAATAGAGGATTTATTTGGAGGTTCATCTACACATCAGCATATAATTAGGATCTGTGGCTATTATGATAGTACAAATGCGCGTGAACCGCACACACAATTTGGCCATATTGAAGCTTGAATGGTCAAATATTGTTAAAACTGGAACTAATTTATATGCAAAAAGTTAAAATGGTCAAATATGAGATTAATTTGGTCACGCAAATGTACACAGGTATCAGTTTTGGCCCCCAAAGACCGTGGCACCTGGGCCTGTGCCCACTCTGTCTTATGGTAAATCTACCCATGAGTACAAAATAATTTTGCAATGAGATATAGTAAACTATTTATTTGCAATATTTTCTTGATTTAGTTGTATTTTGATCAGATTGGTACATGTTTGTAGCCTACTTTGAAGAGATATAAAATTCTATGATAAAAAGTGCCAGTATTTCTTAGACAACCCAGATGTTGCTTATCATCTTTGATGTTATTAATTAATTGATATGTGTACACTAAGTGCCATCATTTTTTCAAAGAAAAGCACTGAAAACCCAAACTTGCCCATGTTAAAAGTGATATAGAGCGTCTCAATGCGCGCGAAGCTTAAAAAATTTCAGGTTTTAAAGGAAAAACTTTTTGACCCCTTTCCTACCACCTAAAACTTTTGGTCCCCCTCTTTTAAGGTCCAAAACTTTTTTGGCCCCCCCTCCCTTTTTACCCCCCCCCCCCCCCCACCAAAGTATTTCTGAACACTCCCTAAGGATACTTTATTGGCGCAGTATATATCAACATTCAACACGAAGTATAAAACCCTGGAAAAAATTACAAATTTTATAACTTAAAATCTCCTCAAATCTCCTCTAAGCGATCGTGTAAAGGTCCGGGATCAAAATCTGATGAAAATACTGTCTCTGTTTGCCCTGTGGCTCGCTGTATTTAGTAATTTCTGCTGATTTTATATGCGTTCAAAAATCACTTTACATTGTGATGTGCCCTGAGTAATTTAATTTAATCATTTAACTTTGTTTACAAGCTGAAAGTATTTCATGAGATGGGAAACTCCCTTTTATGTGCAAGATAGTGATGTGGAAAGTCATTTTGGACTTCCCCCAAATTATTGTAAACAAAGTCAGAGCTATGTTTGGAACTTGGAAATCCCCAGTTCATTATTGCACCACCAGGAAAACCCCAGGAAGTGATGTAATGTGAAAGGTGAATGTGTATAATTAATCTTGGGAAATCCCAAGATTGCAGCAATGTTGTGAAAATGTGATTGAAGTAATGGTTTATTAATAGATGATGGGTTTTTGCATGAGTACTGGTATAAAAAGCTGGAGGCTTAAGTTGGGACTTTACAGAATGTGATGGGAGATTATAAACTCCACATGTGTGTGATGGTCTTCGTGCTTCAAAAAAGAAGTACATTTTAACCAGTTTATGTAGCCAATAATTGAGCTATTTTAATACAGCAACGAAGGAGATTGCGAGCAAACAAATGTGCTCTTCCTTATCAAAGGATTAAAGTTCTTCTGTCGAAATGCTGGAGTTTGCTAGGGTTGTGAAGGCCACGCATCTGTCAAAAACAGCGGAGCTGTGTTAAAGAAACCTGTTCCCTGGAGAAAGAGTGAATGGTGTAAGAAACACCACTTTTGGAGAAAGCAGCGCAAGGAGATATATTTAAGAGAAAGCAGCGCAAAAAGATAAGTAATAGGAGAAAGCAGCATCATTTTCGTGTAAGGATTTCATACGCAAGGATATTTATAAACGCAAGTGTACACTGGACTTCGCTGCTTTTCGCAGGACAAGTGAATAAGGATATATTACATCAGTCGTCCAGAACATTGCAAGAACTCTAAGATCACCACCAACAAGAAGACCGCTGGTTAAGTACTGATAGAATAAAACTGTGATTGTGTGATTTTAGTGTATATTGTTGTTATATGTACCAAGCATACTTTATTTTCAATTAAAGACTTAGATTTTGTTAGCTTTATCAAACAGTGTATTTGTGTTGTGCATTCGTGTGAGTTCGGGTAAAAGGTGATTTTGGCCTTGAGTCAAGTACGACTCGTAACAACATCTACCCTCAAAAGTGATCAAAATCAAGATTTTTTGTAACAACATTTCTAATGGACATTTAAATTATACGGATATTACATGATTTAAAATCTACGGCGAATATTTTAGTGCTAAAACTGGATGACACAAGGTGATGAAATCGATAGAATGTATAGAACCGCATGAATGGAACGAAGTGATGTATTGAGAAAATTCGAAGACGTGATGAAAGACTTCTATTTCTACCACAGGGAATACCCCCCGACAGTCCACTGTTGTTTGATGTATACAGAATCGGCTTCATTATTAACTAAATGCAAACTATAGATGGCGCTATTTATCCTAAATCATATTTCTTTATTTGCAAGGGGTAGGTGATAATACTGCCATTAAAATAGTTGGAATAGGTGAAACAAGCAACAAGGATATTTTATAAACATATTTTATCAAACAATGAAAGGAATTATTTGTATTAAAAGCTTGAGAGAGTAATTTCTAGTAACTAAATAGCGCCACCAATTTTGTCATTAATAGATACATTTTATAAAAGAGGGGAAACTAAAGTTGAGAATGACTCAGAAGCATCTATATACATTAGCATGATATTAAGCCTAAAATTTGGTTGTACATGATCTTTTGTTTGAAAAACTAATAAATGATTCCATCAAACAACCGTGAGTCATTGAAAGCCCAGCTTTTTTGGGGAATCCCAGCAGCCTGCCCGTAGACTCGCACGCACGTACTCAGGTACAACAGTTAGGCTCAATCGCATGTTACTTTCTGGGATCCCAGCAGCGGTGTGTATGATCGTCTGGTCTGGAGTTCATGTTGACGCAGCAGCGTTAGAGAATGCAGTGGATCGAGTCATACAAAATTAAAATCAACATTTTGTTTACATAATGTTGCTGTCACTGGTATTCAGTTTGTTTATCAGTTTAATCGTTGAAGTTCACAGAAAATATTTTACGAGTGGTAGTGTTCACAGAATATTTTCAGAGCTGCGGGAAAATGGTTCTAAAGATTTAGGATGTTTCAAAATATTTTTCCCGTCTTGATTTGTTCTGCGACTTTTTTTCTGGGAACGCCGGTACCACGATACCGTGTATTTCGTAGCCCTGGGGATGACATTCCATTCTTCAACAAGGATTCGTCGTAGGTCATTCAATGTGGTTACATATGGGCTTCTCTGGCACGCACAGCACGATCAAGCTTGTCCCACAAGTGTTCAGACGGGTTGAGGTCTGGCCATTTTGGCTCTACTCCCATGTTCTGAAGGTAGTCGTTGACTACCGTGGCTCTGTGGGGCCGAGCAGTGCCATCTTGGAGGATTGCATTAGGTCCCAGATTGTGAATATATGGGATTACAGCTTGCGACATAGAATAATGGTCAATATCCTTTGATAAGCAACACGATATGAATATGTCACAAATAATTTGAGATACAGATGCTTGGAAAAACTTTCCAAACTTTTGTTGAGGAGATTATTATATTCAGAACTTTGGGAAATTCAATAGAAAAGAAAAATACACGACGAATGAGCCGTAAATTCCTCCCCGGTCAATTTGGATTTATTTCGTGTTTAGAAAATATACATCATAATCATTAATATGGTATATCATTTGACTTCAAACGATATCCAGAAGCGGGGTTATGGCTTGTTGAACTTTGCTCCTTCAACAAAATGGTGCCCCTTTTCGTTTCTACATGTGTCTCTTTCTCCACATTGCTGGTAATAAATATCAAACAGTCATAATTGGCGGTCATTTCAAATCATCCCCAAGTCAACGAGGTTCAGGAATATCCTCTCATTGTTAATTGTTGGTTATACATACCTAGACAAAATACAATGCTTTGTAACCTACCACTTGAACATAATTTAGCCAAAGCGAACAAAGAACAGCGGTATTAAGAATTCTATAGACATCTAGGGTAGAAGCTTATTATCCTCTTCAACAATATGATTATTGATTGGTTTAAAAGGTGTTTGACTATCCAAATGAGATACCTGTCGAACCAACTTCGATGAATACGACCTTCATGCACATTTTACACTGTAACTCAGAATACAATTTAGGACATTAACAGCTCATTTGTGCTGTGTACGGTCACAATTGTGAGAAATGCTTTTGTAACAAACACAAATGACAGGCAACATCAAGAAAACGTGAGAGGACAAAAGCCCAATTTATGTCAGATATTTGTGTTTGTTTGTGACCACATTCCTCTGGCGTATTGCAATTTAAGAAACTGTTATCGAGGCGTATGCCCTGAGTCATTATCGACGCTGAATGATGAACACGGCATTCGTGATTACCTCATACAAAACTTAATTTGAATTTGTGCACGACTCATGTATACATGTAATATAATCCAAGTATGTGTAAGAGCGATTCGACTGTTTTGTTTTACACCGCTGGCGTAATACTTCGTAGTGTGAAGTTTTTCTAACATTATTATGATAGAGAAAATCCGAAAGTCAAAGAAAAAGAAAAATGGAAAATATTATCAGATGCATCTTCAGTGTGACCCATTTCACACCAAAATGTACCTTGATCATGGCCATAAATAGTATAAAAATCCGGTTTTATGACCGCATTGTTCTAAAACAACACGCAATATACGTAAACGCCACCTATGCTGACTAAAATAAAACACCGCACGCCCGTGAAATGTTCAATTGCCTCACCTACAGCAAACAAATCGAAACTGTTACCCCCTCCCTCCACATTAAGAAACCTCATATGGGGCTTGAGGCTGTCGATCGGGTCAATGGCATGTTTAAAGCTGCAGCTAGCTACGGCTAAACTTTCAGAATATTCAGAACACATTTTGCCACAAATTTGTGTTATGAAATATATATCTGTTGAAATGAAACGAGCAGAGTGCATTAGTCAAGAGACCGTCGAGTGCGATTATCTCGACGAATGCACTTCTGCGAAGTAATTATCCTGCATAAACCTTTCGAGTGCATCAGATATCATGATGATAAAATGGGCGATCAATTGCTGCATTGGTATTTTAGGTTGAAAACTTGAAAAATAATATCATAAATTAAAAACGCTGTCAGTTCAGTGACTTGTGGAAAAATCAATCACTGCATATGTTAACTGGTATTGATATTATTGATTACCCTTCTAAGTATATTGAAGCCATTAGAAAAAAAAATAACGATAATTTATTAAAGGTCTACACTCCTGTAATTTGAGCGTTCAAAATTACTTGTATAGCAACCGCACGACAGTTGAATTTTACATTTTGAACAGTTTGAAATTACTATAATAAGCATGATCATGATGATATTAGGCGCTAACATGTGTGTATCTTTATGTATAGTTTTAGACTTAATTTCATCTGTAAAACGATGACTATTTGCAATTACGGTGTCCTCATGTACATCGTCACTTCGTTAATACAGCAATATTTTGAACTTTTTCATTCATAGAAGTGCGATTATTCTGCTTAGAAGATTTGGTTCATTAAAACATTTAAGGGGGTACTACACCCCTGGCCAATTCTGTGCCTATTTCTGCAATTTTCTCAAAAATTATAGCGCATTGGTGATATGTATATTATAGGGGCAAGGACTACAACTACTGCACTGGAAATTTTATTTCAGCACAGACAACAGTTGTGGAGTTACAGTCAAAAATGAGGAAAACCAATATTTGATCAATAAATCAATAACTACTTGCCTTGGGTTGCTGAATTTTCAGTGCAGTAGTTCTTGCAAAATGCACAAATAGGCACACAATTGGCCAGGGGTGTAGTACCCCTTAACTACAATTTTTTTTTTATAAAAGCTCCAAACAGAACAAAAAATAAATTCTGTGCCTAAAAAACCTAATACCAGGATTTTAACAATACATAATTTTTGGATGATATGTATATCGAACAGACAAGTTATTTAGTTATGTGAAAGTAGTATTTCTAGTATTTGAGAGTATACTTACTACTTCCCCCTCCCCTTCGTGTCTCCCGTGCGCGTAGTATCTAAAATATATCGTTTAGTGCGCAGGTTTCAGATAAAGCGTACAGGTTTATATAAAGGGTATGAAGGGTAGTTCGTAAAATATAACGCACGGAAGAACAATACATACCAGTGAATAGAAATGAGCACTAGAAGTGTAATAAATGATAATTGACAGTAGGATTGGTGTCGCTTTTTAAAATATTGGATTTGGGACAGTCTTCGTTGATTTTTTAATACTCAGAGAAGGCGTATTGTTATTTTATTATTTGTTTTTATCCACACTGGCAATGTGTTAAGAAGCAGCGGCCACATTACTGAACAATGACTCTTTTCGCCTGTCATCGAGGAAGTAGGCCCTAATGACACTGTTTCTTTGAAGGACACGTGTCTGAATAGTTAAGTGTTGTCTAGACTTTTGAGCCCACGCGGGTTAATACAATACTCAGAGCAGGTGTATTGATTTTGTTTGTTTGTTTGTTTGTTTGTTTGTTTGTCTTTTTTTCTGTTGGGATTTACACTGGCTGTGTGCTTTCAATCAGCTGCCACATTACTGAACATGGCTCTTTTCGGCTGTGATCGATGAAGTAATGACCCTACTTCTTTGAAGGACACGTGCCATCAATGTTAAGTGTAGTCTAGTCTTACGCGCCCACGCGGGTAAAAGAGATGAATCCCAGCAAATATATATGTGTGGCACGTGGTCAATATGAAAATGATATTAATTTTCTTTAAACATACATAATCTTAAAACGTTTAATTTCAATTAACATTCTTAAAACGTCTAATTTCAATTATTGTTTTATGTATAGACGCATTATGTAACATGCTCCCATCACCCTCCTCCTCCTCCTCCTCCTCCTCCTCCTAATAATAATAATAATAATAATAATAATAATAATAATAATAATAATAATAATAATAATAATAATAATAATAATAATAATAATAATAATAATAATACCAATAATAATAATAATACTCTATATAATAATACCAATAATAATAATAATCTATATAATAATACTGGTAGTCTGTGACTCTGTGGCTCTGTGCTTCTGTGCCTCTGTCTGTCTGTCCGTCTATGGTTAGTGAGTCAAGGTCACCCGGGGTCATCTAGGTGTCACATGAGGTCAAATTAGCAAAAGCTGTCGTATGGATATGAAAGTTGGTAGGTACAGTCAACATTTTGAGCCAAATGTTTTGAAGGTCATTTTGGGGTCATCTGAGTTTAAATAACTTAAAACTGTCGTATGGGCATGAAACTTGGTGGGTACAAGGAAGTCACAGTACGCTGGTGGTCACTGACTTCAGCAAAGCGTTTGACCGCATAAACCACAATGTACTCATTCGCAAATTAATCAATCTTGGAATCCGCCCCCCTGTGGTTGCGTGGCTTTGCAGCTTCCTTACGCAAAGAGCACAATGTGTTCGGTACAATGGCGCCATTTCATCGTGGATAACGCTGAAGGGAAGCTTACCCCAAGGCACCTTATTCGGTCCCAATGGATTTCTTGTCATGATTAATTCTGCACTTGTTGACACACCATCGCCTATCTGTGTTCTCAAATATGTTGACGACATGACCATCATAGGCAACGCAGCCTTCCACCATCCAAGATCAGTTGAACACTTTCGCAGACTGGTCAAATGAGAACAACATGAAGCTCAATCCTGAGAAGTGCGCATATATGGTCGAATCCAACCAAAAGTGTCCACGGGCCAAAAATGAAAGTCCAAAATAAAAATGTCTCCACGATTTTTTCCTTTTGCCCATTGATTGAAGGCATGTTGGCCATATAGGAACCAAAAGTGCCATTACTAATCTTGAAAAACAAATCCAGGACGTGTGATAGTAAATGTTACCTACGAATACCACTAGGATGCTTTCACTATCGCAATACGAATCAACCTAAAACAAATGGAATATTCCCATTAGTAGACCAGAGGGTGTCAGGAAAATGCCTAGAAGGTCATTTCGGGGTCAACCAGGGGTCAGCTGAGGTCAAATTAGTAAAAAAAATCGTATGGGCATGAAACTTGGTGGGTACAGTCAACATTTAGACCCAAATTTTTGGAAGGTCATTTTGGGGTCACTAGGGCATTTCATGATAGCTATCATCATCATGCTATTTTATCATGTGAACTTTCCGGTCATGGTTTAGAAAAACAGGGATAAACCAGAGGAAATTGCTGGTCCCAATTTTCATTTAGTAACTGCTCTCAACAACTACAGGTGCTCAATCTAGCATACGCTCCCTTTAGTGATCTTGAGGCCGAGAGAAAGATATCAGAATAAAAATAAATTGAGAAGCAAAAAACAAAAACAAAAAAAGAAAACTAACGCCTCGAACCGAGGCTACCATGGTTAACGGACTAGCGGTCAAGTATTAAACTCTTTATTTCTTGTCGTGACTATAGGATGGAACACGATAATTATTTAAGGTACAAGGGCCATTGACCCTCAATATTAGGGAATAACATCATTCACATAAACGTATTATTCTGAACCACTACGGTCAATGACTGCTATTATGGAAATTATGTTTCATTCCTACCTCCCATTATGTAATTAATGAGAGCATTTAACCCAACTACTTAGTGTAAAGTCCGTACACTTAAAAAAACAATTTCACAAGAGCAAAATAAAATGTTATGGAGGGTTTCATTAACCTATATAACCCTAGTTTGGACAGTTGAAGTTATGCGAGGTGGTGGGTATTGTTATCAATAAATGAGCGACAAGTAGGAATCTGCGAAGTCATTTGAGTACAAATACGAGCATGTTAGAACGCCGAATGAAAAACCTTAGTAGTACAAGGGTTAACGAACAAGTGGTAAAAGTGGCCGTAAAATGCATCAAAGTTAAGAGCGTGTTAAACGCATGAGTAATTATTGAGGGCATTAAGGTAAGCTTGCCCTGTGCCCACTAACCAATCGTTACAAGAGGAAAACTAAATTTTACTGTAGAAACCTATGGAGAATTTCAGCAACTGAACTTATATGTAAGGTGGTGGGATATAATTGTTATCAAAAAATGAGCTATTAAGTTGAAAACAGTCGGAGAACAATCACTTTGATATAGTCTGCATGTATTTTAACGCATTTGGGCCCTTTCTCACGCTCTGACGCCAATTGTACAACGTGGTAACGTGAAACGTAGTAACATTTCACTCATTTCCAAAATTAGATAATTTTTAGATTAAAAGGAAGACACCTTATCCCAGTGTCGAGGAGCTGAAAATTACCTTTTACCAGCATTTTGGCACTTTTGCCAATTCTTTCCATCTATGCTGGTTTTTCTCCAAATGGGTACTATATTTTGTCCCTTTTGGATGCTCCTACCTACACTACTCTATATTTCATCCTTTTCTACTTTTCATCCTTCTATCTGTCTACCTTCTCTACCTTGAAACTTCCTTTCGCAACACAGCTGGTTAGGAAAGGTGAGCCAAATTAGTTGGCTTGGTAGCTTGTTTTATTGTCTGGTGTTGTTTTTGGATTGGAGCTTCCGTCCGTTCCGTGGATGGGAGTTCTTATTCCACATACTAGGGTAAAGGCGCTGAATTCCAGTACTGATGGGTACATAAATCATTTCACACTGGCGGTACAGGACACAGATCCCCAGTGTGAAGGTGACAGCGTAACCCCACACGGGCATCAGGAAATGGGCGATGCCGTCAATTAAATCCGGACTGTGGACTAAAAGGTTGTCCACAGACGGGCATCATCGTCCATTTCCTTTTGTCGGGTAAAAGCTAGTGTGGGTGCCAGCTTGTGTTGTGTCTATTCTTACCTCTTCCTCTTCATATTTTCTTTCTTCCTGTCCCAATCATAAGGTTTTGTGTAGAAATGTGGATGAACCTCACTGCCTTGTGAGCGCCTCGGGAGAGGCAAAGGCTAGGGAGTAAACCTTACACAAATCCGGAGTGGAGCCCCTAAGGCGGTCTGGTGAATGAACTTCAACACCTTCCGGCAGCTCCTGCATCCAAGTTGATGCCAAACGTATTGCTTCGCTCTCCTTTGGACTACATCAACGAGGCCAAGAGGGGGACTCTGATTACTGGGCAGCTCAGAGTCTCCAAAAAATTTGCCCATATTGGAGTAGCCTATCCCAATGGCTCTAAATCTTCATCATGGGCCAAAGAGCGGAAGAGGAAGATTTACTTCTCAACGGTCATTAGGCTGGTGTTGAACATGTCATCATTGGTCAACCTTCCAACACTGGCCAACATGTTCCAGATCAGGGGCGAACTACTACATATTGGTAGATCTCGGCTGCTGTGTGTCCAGAAATAAGCTGAAACAGGGCTGATCACCCGTAAAGCTGCTGGGACTGGACCAAAATAATTCCCAGCAAAATTCATGATTACGAAAACTACAAGCAAATCTTCGAAAATACCGAGGGTAGATGAGCGGCAGTCTACTGTTGACTTCATGACGGACCAGCGGGAACTCGGCACACCATCACGAACTGTTGGCCCTGATTATTGTCGCCTGTCTACCTTCAAACCTCTTGTAATATCTACTTATAATGTCCGTACTGTAAATCAGCAAGGGAAAATGCATCAGCTATTCATGGGCTGTGCTGATGCAGGTATTGACATTGCCGGAATTCAAGAACATCGTCTCATTACACCAAGCCCAACCGATGAACTTTGGTCAGATGGTAGGAACTGGGTTTTATCATTCAGTTCTGCTACCAAGCAAAGGCACGGAGGAGTTGGTCTGGTCATGTCCAAGCACATTCACAGATGTCTTAAGAGTGTTGAAGCTGTTTCCGAGAGGATACTATTTGTAACATTCCATGGCAACCCTCAGCTCAGCATCACTGTTGTATATGCACCCACTGAGTGCGCAACATCTTCTGACAAGGAGGAATTCTATTCATCTGTATCTGACCACCTGGATGGTATGAAAAGACACAACATCCATCTCATCCTCGGCGATTTTAATGCCAGAATAGGAACAGACAGTCATCTTTCCCATCCTTGGGTCATTGGTCCACATTGCTACCATGATTCAACAAATGACAATGGTGAGCGTCTGGTCAACACCTGCCAGGAGTACCATCTCAGACCGGCCCAGATGAGATTCCCGCAACCCAGGAACCGTCTCTGGACTTGGACCCATCCAGCTGGATCAACCCATGCACAGCTAGATCACATACTAATAAACAGCAAGTGGGTAAATTCTCTCCGCAACTGTCGAGCATACAACTCAGTAGAAGTGGACTCCGAACATCGTATTGTGAGCATCCGTCTAGCTGCCAGTCTGCGAACTAGCAAAGGAAAACCTTGCAAGAGACCAAAATTCAACTGGAAGAAGTTGCAAGATCCTGATACAAAGGAGGAATTTCAGCTGGAGCTATCAAACAGATTCCAGATCTTGAGCATGGATGACACCACACCCATTTCTGACAGGTATGAGACCTTCGAAACAGCGGTCCATGAAGTTGCCGAGAAAGTTATTGGAAAGCAAGAGCCATGCGGACTACCAAGTTGGGTATCAGATGCACCCATCAGACTTAAACTTGAAAGGGATGAGGCCAAAAAGCGGTACTCCATTTCAAAGTATCGTCAATCTAGAGAAAGATGGAGGAACTTGAACACCAGCCTTAACAACTCCTATAAATCTGATAAGCTTGCTACCCTCAATAAACAGATGGAAGACCTGAAGCTGGCCGACGAGATGGGGAATTATACCACCACCTGGAAAATTATACACTCGCTTTCTGGGAAGAACTCAAGGAAAGGGGTGAAAGTCAAAAAGAGAGATGGATCAGCTCCAACAAGTGACCATGAACTGCTTGAGGAATGGAAGGAATATTTTAGCTCACTCCTTAACAACGACAGTGGCACAGCAGCTTCAGAACTTCCTGCACCAGCTGTTGAAGATCTTCCTATTATCACTGAGCCCCCAACTCGTGAAGAAGTAGTCAAAGCAATAGCAGCCATGAAGACCAACAAGGCAGCAGGATTGGACTGTGCTATAACTGCAGAAGCACTTCAGGGAGGAGGGGATAGCACGATTGATATGATTCTCAAATTCTGTATGGAAGTTTTCTCAACGCTGACACCACCACGTCAATGGGTTACGAATGTAATCATTCCTCTACCAAAGAAAGGTGACCTCTCTCTCATGACAAACTACCGTGGTATTTCGCTTATGTCCATTGCCGCAAAAGTGTACAACAAGATCCTTCTGAACAGGATCCGACCCCACATTGATCCTTTACTAAGAAGCAACCAGGCTGGCTTTAGATCTGGTCGCAGCTGTGCTCAGCAAATACACATTTTGAGGAGGATCATGGAAGGCTTCAAGGAGTACCAACTTCCCTTAACAGTCACTTTTGTGGACTTCAAAAAGCCTTCGACTCCATCAACAGGTCCGTCATGTTTTCAGTGCTGCGGCATTATGGAATACCAAAGGTTGTGGTCAATGCCATCCAGGTGCTCTACAAAGACTCCAATAGTGCCGTTATGGTAGATGGCAGTCTCTCAGAGCCGTTCCAAGTAACAACTGGAGTGCTTCAGGGTGATGTGTTGGCACCATTCCTGTTTATTATCCTGGTAGACTACCTTCTGATGAAATCAACTTCTGGAATTGACGCTGGAATTGTTACCTACCCACGTCGGTCAAGCAGGTATCCTGCCAAGATGCTGAATGACCTGGATTTTGCTGATGATATTGCCCTGCTGGAATCTTCCATAGACCGGGCCCAGTCACAGCTTACTAGGACTGCAACTGCAGCAGCAGATTTAGGCCTTGTAATCAGCGCACCTAATACAGAATATATGACTGCAAACTGTAACGCCCAACCAGCACTTGAAGTCTATGGTAGTACCATCAACCATGTCACAGACTTCAGGTATTTGGGTTCCAAGATGGGCTCTAGTGTTGGAGACCTAAAAAGAAGAAAAGCACTAGCCTGGGCAGCTTTCTGGAAACTGGAACGCCTTTGGAGAAGCCCGTCCCTGCCAATCGAAACAAAAATCAAGCTGTTTCAGACAACGTGTGTTACTGTCTTTCTGTACGGGTGCGAGTCATGGGTAATTACCAAGGACATGGAAAACAAGATCAATGCATTTGCAACATCTTGCTACAGAGTCATGTTAAACATCAAGCGTGTGGATCGGATTCCAAACGAAACCATCTACAACCTGACCAACACCACTCCACTGGTTGCCAGAGTCAAGATTCATCAACTCAAATTTCTCGGCCATATACTGCGTCTTGAAGATGGCGAGCCTGTGAAAGAATATGCGCTTTATATTCCACCACATGGGAAGAGGAAACCGGGACGGCCGCGCACACTGTACTTACAGTATGTCCAGCACCTCCTGGGAGATACTGAAGGGATGCTGCAGCCAAACAAAATTGTTTCGCTTGCCCAAGATCGCATTAGTTGGAGAAAGTTTGTAGTCGCCTGCTCCGCAGCCGACTGATGATGATGATTAGATTTTTTGAAATTTTGATACTTAGACGTCAGACGCATACTAGTCTTTTTAATTGTGTCTTTGATTTAAACACATTCTAATCTGTACTCAGAGCACACAGCGTATCTTGCCGGATTCGAACCGACAACCATTCGTAATATTAACAAGGTGCTATGACATTTTACACATGGGTGACAATGTGATAGGGACTTTAATAATAGAATTACGATGTATGTACCTTGTACACCATAGAGCTGTTCCTATATAGCTCTATGATGTACACCCCGTATGTACAACTTGTAAACGAGCAAGCTCATGATTCATGTTACAGAACTTAGTAGTCAGAATTCATGTAACAAGAGACACTCCGTCAAAAAATGCTAAATCGCATTGTGGCTTCGACATTTGTTCGAAGTGAGAACATTAACGAAAATACTATTGATCTGTTCCAAAATTACGATATATCTTGACTATATTGTATCATTTATATCAAAATCAAATTTGCAAGATCCTTAAGGTTTAC
Source organism: Amphiura filiformis (assembly GCF_039555335.1). NCBI lineage: Eukaryota > Metazoa > Echinodermata > Ophiuroidea > Amphilepidida > Amphiuridae > Amphiura > Amphiura filiformis. The sequence goes on from NC_092637.1 coordinate 29,493,946, forward strand.
TTAAAGGAAAGCAACACAATTTGTCTTAAATCAATGGCACATTCTCAGTGAATGATAACGAAACAATAATAATTATTTCAGATTTTTTTTAAAGTAAATAATGCATGATAATACAACAGCGTTAACAGCAACACACCCAGTGGGACATTGAGAGTCTCTTCCGCTTTATTATTCTACATCATCATTGAATCCCCATGACATTTCGTCGGCTGTATTCCATAGTGGCGTATAGTGGGGCGCCGCGAATAAACCACTTTTCGAGAAAATCGGGTTTGAAGAAATGCCAATTTAAAATCGAGTTGTGTAAATCAGACATTCACTATATTTTGTAAATGATGTGAAATTTCTGTAGTAAACTAAACAGATTATATTTTTATATATTTTTCAAAAGAAATAAATACATAATATTGCTGGCAAACTGAAAACAAAAAGCACAAAACTATACGTCACTATGGAAAACAAGCAAAACGCAATACCCGAACCCATGCGCGTATTTTTTTTGGGGGGGGCTTTGGGGGCGCCAGCCCCCCGGGGTAACAGCAGGGGGCGGCCAAAATGAAGGGGCGGCGGAAGAAGAAGGGCAGCAAAAACAGGGCGGCAAAAACGAAGGGCGGTAAAAAGAATTAGTAAATAATAAAGGGCGGAAAAATTTGATATAGCATAAAAATTATAAAAAAAATGGTACTATACATCAAAATGTGCTGCTTTTAGGGCGCTAGCACCTGAAACCCTTTTTTTTTTGCTCTTCACTTTTTCAAACGACCGAGAAAAAAATTGGGTCAACCTTTTCGGGCTGTTAAGGAAGGGGGGCAAAATTGTTTCTTCTTCAGCCCCCCGGGGGTGGGGCGGCCACGGTACGCCCCTGGAACCTAACGTTAACCTTACGCCACCTCGGTCGCCGTGTTATCCCTATGGCGTTACTTTTCGTCGGCTTCTTTCCATAGTGGCGTATAGGTCCGATACGTCACTATGACATGTAGCGAGGTGTACGCCACTATGACATACAATGTTTTTCATTTTTGCCGATATTTCATAATTATAAAATATGTATAAAAAGTGGCGTATGATCGATACGCCACTATGAAAAAACACAAAATGTCACTTTGTAACTATACGCCACATTTAATTAATTAATTACTAATTAATTAGCTAATTGTGACTGATGAGACTTAGAAAATGAAAGAAAACAGCATTAAAAACATATGTGCCAATTTTAAAAAAATGACCAAAAATCATAAGGAATACAGCCGACGATTTGACATTTTTAATGCGCTTCTCATCCACACCCGTAAAGCTTCTTACATTAATTTAGTTCCGTAGTGATGTTATAATTTTACTTGGGTTTTCATGAATCGGGAGTAGATTGGGATTGGGAATTATTATTTGCATTTCACTTCTTTATTATCGAATATTATTTGTAATAGAAGAAACTTTAAGGCTACTGTAGTTGCATAGTGTCTTCACAGCGTGTTTTGTATACATATTTATTTCATTAATGAATCATGAAGGTATAGCAACTATTTTAAACTGTTGCGATTTGGTAGTTCACTGCATCTTACGAATGGTAGTGAACTTTGGCAAAAATTGCATTGATCATTTCAAAGCAAATGTTGTCAACCAGGTCCCTTTTCCATTGAAAACCAGGATTGCCTGACCAGCGATTTGGTAGCCCAAATCCCCAATTCTGGTAAATGAGGTGAATTTTGGAAATTTGCTCCCGTGATAGCCTGCAATTTCAATTTATAGGGGCTATGGATTCCATGATTATGAAAACCATTTTGTCTGTTTATTTATTTGTTTGTTTGTTTATTTACCTAGGATGAGGTCCATGGGAAAATCCAAACCTAGCAAAATTCGCGTGTTATTAGAGGGGATTTTAATGTTATGTCCCTCCTATCTCCAGGTGAATTTTGAATGACCCCCCATCGCGGGTTGGCATTTTCATTACACCCTTCAGACTTGCGTTCGGGTTTGTGTAGGCCTATTTGTCATAATTTAGCGCTATAGGACCTACTTTCTAAATGTATAGGTATAGCCGTGCTGTATAAATATTATAAGGTACCGGTATGTAATATTATGTAGGCCTATGGGGGTGGGGTGGGTACTCAACACATTTGAACCATGACTTACAATGCAAGGCTCATTGTTGCCATAAATGATTTTTCCTTTAGGTCATTATAATAGGTTGTTATAAACTTCCATGTTTAACCTTGTATTGTTTTGGCTGCTTCATTATGACTTTCGGTGGCCAGCAATCACAAACAAAAGGCACTATACCCAGTCACCTTCATGACAATTGAAACACTAGGTAATTTCTTTGCTATATTGAAGTTCTGGCAACACTGTATCCAGGCCGGGCACCCAGAGATATCGATCCACAATGCTAGTATTTCACGCGTGGATCCGAAAATTTTTCAGCTGGTAGTCAAAAATAATGGAATCAAAACGGAAATTCTGACAAAACTATGATATATCGCTCACGGTGATGTGCGTTAGAAAGTTGGGAAAAATCCTTCTTTAGCGAACTATATTACTTTGAAAAGCTAAAAGGTTGATCCAAAAAAAGGCTCGCGGGCAGAGTTGAAGCCTATCAAAATCGAAAATCTTACACTAAATGACTGAATTTCACGACTAAGTTTAACACTAAGATTTGAAAAAAATACAGTATCAAGCATTACAGTTTTTCCTGACATTTACTGAAAAAATGAAAATTATTGCTTTTCATTTGACCGAGAAAAAAAAATTTACACTGAATAGGTGTAACTCAAAATTTTGTTCATTTGAATACCAAATTCGATCGTTTGTATTGCCTTATTAAATGACTGAGTGAGCCTTGCAGAACAATAACAATCGGTTGTCCTGCGTTTAGACTGTCATGTCATCTGAGAAATGTAAAGGACATTGTCGTTTAAAGTTCGTAGTTATAGTCTGATATCGAGAAGCCCATCTCATCAATATCTTCCTTTTTTCACGCGCTTGTTTATTTAGCGAACTCTTGACTTTTAGAAAATGCAACAGCGCAATGTCATTAATACCATGTGAATGCTTATATCGACGTGATATTTGCGTTTTATTAGAATCGACATCCCGGGATCGACATACATATCGATAACTTGCCATTCACCTTCCTACATGTCCTAAAAACGGTATTAAGTAACTTTTGGTATTACACCAAACACTAACGTATGGTCAGTATACCTGGGAAGATTACTGTGATCCGATTACTATATCACCCACCAAAATGTGATGTAATGCATGTATCATGAGCAAAGTCTTAGAGATATAAAATACTTTTTCAGATATGTTTTTTTTCTTGTGGTGACAACATATCGTGGATGGGCTAGAAAAAATTCAAAGGTAATTCAAAAGTCAAATGCAAAAACTCATCTGCAAAACATTGGCAAAATTGATTTTCGTCTATAAAAACTAACACCTTTTTTCCTCTCTAAATTAAGATTCTCTAATAGATATGTCAGTGAATGTCCATATTCTTTCAAAAGAGGGAAATAAAATAATAAACATTACTGTACAGTCTATATACCGAATTGATTAATTCGTTTTAAACAAGTCACTGATGCTAGCGCTGGCAGTATGCATTACTGCCAGTAGACAGGAAGTCTGGAAATGTGACCTCAACGCTGTGGGTGGTCTTCCTGTGCTTTTGAATGGGACAGCAGTAACATTGGCCAATTTTTAGACCATAACATATTAAAAAGGCAGAGACCCCGGCTGTATAATAAATTAACTAGGTAAGTTTTCAGTAACCTTGATGAAAATTATCAAGAAATTGCCTATTCTTTTGTGTGTGTACGATCCATCACCTATCACTTGGTAGTCTTGTATCATGTGTAATGGCGCTGCCCATAGCCACTCGATGAATTATTTAATTCGAATTAATCAATTCGATATTATAGACTGCTGTAGAAGCCCATGGTGTGCTTCACCAACCATCGCCTAAACCTAGTTTGACACTATCGGCCTTAACCCTAATGAAAAGTGGTGGGTTAAAAGTATCATCAGTAAAAATGAGCGTAAAGACGGAAACTACGACTTGTTTAGCCATTAGACAGCTGATAAGAGTGTTTTGGTATTGCATTTTGGTATGCTGGATGAAAACTCTTAGTAGGACCGTAAAATAAAATGCATCAAATTGAAGAGAGTGTTGAACCCATGAGTAAATTAATAAGAATATTAAAATGAATTTAAATAGTGCTCATGAACGAATGCCATTCCCTAGTGTCTGTCTGACTGATATGCATGTCACGTTATCGATGGCTCCAATATATACTAATATTCCGTACTAACAAAGTGATATGTAGACATTCGTAGCTAAATGCGAAATAGCTATGCATAAGTAAAGTGTATTTTATCCAGTAATAACCCTAACGCTATTACCCCAATAGTTTGGTTGACCACCACACCCACGTAAAGGTGGTAATTCAATCATTTTATTGCTGACATGATTTCCTTTAAATATGGAAACGTTCGGACCTTATTTTGGCAACAATTTCACGAATCCAACTACGACGAAAAAGAGATCATAAAAATACATGGGCTTGACCCGAATATTTTGTGGGCAACGTAACATAAATTTCACATCTGACTGTTTCCTTTGAAACATATCAAAAAAAGTAACTAACCCCCTTGACCATTATTCCAAAACGGTTGATTGTATTACAAATCTGTAAAATGCGTTGGAAGCAGAATTTATTTCTGCACATTTTGACACCTCATTTGTAGCAATTGAGTAAATTACGCCACAGCGTACATTTAAATCAATGTAGCCCAAGATTTGAAAGTTGCAATAAATTCTATTGAAATCTGTGTAATGATATCTGAGTGTTTTTGTATTGTAAAACTTTGTATGTAAGTGAAACTTTCAAATCTGGACCTCACTACATTAAGATGACCGGCGTTTTATTGTTTTCTGAGCTATTGTATCAAATGAAATAAATTCTGCTTCCAACGCATTTTACAGATTTGTAATACAATAGCCCCCTTTTGAATAATGGTTATTATTTAAGGGGGTTAATTTCTTTTTTGAGATGTTTATATGCGATAGGAACTGCTGTAGAGGATGTGATGAGTCGGTCAAAGAATTGTTGGGTGATTAGGTCCCTCGACCTCTTCAAATTGACTTATCCTTTTCGGATCGAGATGGCTTATTTCAAGTTAAGATTTTAATGTATTTTGTTCTTTTTGTTTTGTTAAGGGCTCGGATAACGACGTTTTCAAATAATGTTGATTTTTTTTAATATGTACTTAAAGTGTATGGAGCTGGGATGAAAAACGGTATGTCACTTTTGACCGTTCGTAATGAAGATATATATTTATTTCCTCGAAACACCAACAATTGTAGATGCTTTTGAATTTGTATATCTTCAATATGAAAGGTCACAGTTTTCAATTAATGGTCAGCTTTTCAATCAAGCTACATACACTGTAAGTACATAACATTATTTATAAAGATAACTTCATATCAAATTTTAATAAATTTACATACAATTAATTAAGGATATTATTCGTATTCAGAATGCAATTCGATATGCCTGATGTTGTCTCAGGTCCCACAAAAATACTATCCAAACCTTGCTATCCGATTCCTTAACACAGCGCAATTACACCACAGTTGCCTTATCGAGCCTATGTAATGCAAATAATCATATATGAAACACACAATCTGAATGAACTTAAATTGTGTGAATAATAGTACAGGGCGCTATGAGTTTGGGATTTTCTTATGCTAATAGTGGAACTAATGCTTTTTGGCATCCTTAAACCTGACAGGATAAAACTTGATTGGTTCCATTTTTTTCTTGTGGCTCCCACGAGGGGTCGAAGGTCACAATAGGGCCGAAACTTAGTCCTGTCATAATGAAATATATCTCAAATTGTTCCTCTCATCACAGGGAATAAAAAATTAAACTGTCATAAATTGTATAGTTGCTTAGTTCAGGAATTATAAGGTCGAATAGGTCAAATATAAAAAACAAATTACTTCCCTGAAAATAAGAAATATCAAAATATACTAAATTAACATTTTGGTGCAATTGTTATTGTCATGTCCCTCTTCGGAGTTAATGCAGCCAAAGTCCAATAGAAATAAGTACGTGAGTAATATCTGACTCATGATTTCATCTGATTCCGATAGTATACATTTCTCATTTAAATTTCTTTTACAACAGGGCTGCTAAAACATCCATATTGTAATTAGGCGGTCATCGGTTCCTTGTACAGTTTTTTAAGTTGCGTAGTTGTATTTCTCATGCAAGAAAACATATAATTAGATACCAAAATCACCAAAATCAGACTATGGTCAGAATTCAAAAAGGTTGTTGACCTTTGAACGTTTTTCGTCATAGCGCCCTCTTGAAAGGTCTGACACATAACAAATAATACATTTTTTGAGTCCTCATGACCATACGAGTATTTTATTACTTGACATAATTGGAGCATTCTGAAAAGTTGACCCCATGTGACCTTGATTGACCCCTCCCCGGGATGTCCGAAAGTTTCAGGAGCTAAATTTATTCAGAATCAATCAAAGATCCCAAAATTACTATCAAACTTTTGTTCTATGATTTAGTCACGGAGTCTACAGGCTGGTCCTCTACTATAATGACGCTACACTATTGAACACAGTTGAATTAAAGGTACAATCAGGTACCTACTAAACGTTCTTGAATACATCTGTATTCCTCATCAGGCGACAGAGACTGATGCGAAATACGGGTGCATCTGGAAATGTTAACAAACGAGACCATTAGGATTTCCGTTCCTAGTATCCTTTTAATCAAATGATACCAAGTGTTACCGGTTCGTATTATCCTTCATTCATAAATAATTGCAAGATTTGAACTTTTGAAGGCAATGCCCGTATGACTTAAGAAATTATTCGAAAATAAGGGCATTTTCGTAACTTCTTCTTTGTTTGGCTGTAACGGCCTACTGAGCAAGGTAATTGGCCAGATGGATTTAGCACCTTTTGGAAACAAACTGAAATGGAGTTACCGTTTTTCCTGGCACACCCTGTAATGGGATTAAGCGCCTTTTGGACAAAAATAATTTGATTCCATGAAACTAACGATGTAACACTATACATTGGTATCAGTATGGGTGATCTTAACCCTTAAATTATGGAAATGTTTGGGCCTCATAACTGCTAAATTATTATTGCTGGTTTGTAGCTGTTTGTAAAAATGGTTCAACTCAATATCTTGAAAGACCATCATGTTTACCACGGCCAACCAGCGGCGCCATATTCTCATCTCTCATCCACGCGTTTACAATTAACAATTGAATAATAGTGTACTAGTACTTGGGATAGTCGGCAGGGATCAACGTTTATATACTGGAATCATTGTTTGTTACTTTAGAGAGTTTGGCAGCAAAGTTAGTATGAAATTGAAGTAAGAATTAATTTATTTGAGATTTTCATTCTCTCTTGCACATGGGATCATGAGTAGAGATTAATTTCCACACCGAAAAACAGCAAAATATTATAGTAATTATCAACATCTTTATTGCTAAGAGTGATCAGAGACCAGGGCCGACACATTCTTCCTGACAGCTATGACAGTAAAACTAACACTTGTGATCAAAAACCGCTAGCCTTCGCATTACTCCCAATGAATAAAATGGTTGCTCCAAAGGATTTTTCAAAGAAGCCACAATGCTATCACAGGTCAGTAATTTTATCTCTACCATTCAACCGAAGTCGGGCAATGTCCGATAGTGCTCAGCGGCTACTAAATCAAAGGAATGCTATAACCAAATGGGACAGGGATCTGGGAAAAGGACCGATTTTAGAAGCAGGATCAGCCAAGGTAAAAAACTGCATGGACGAACATAGGCCTATATGAATCAACATTCAACCACTCATGTATGGCAGTGATGAGCAGCCGATCTCCCTGAAATATTTTAAAACTAAAACGTCACTTCCGCTGCCATCGTTATTTATTTATCAGACTCTAAATAAGCCACACGGAGAGCGGAAATCTTATTTTAGTATATTTATGCTGCCAACGCAGTTTTCCCATTTGTATTGCAAACCCATATCCAGGCAAATCTTTACCAGCGGGGTTTGGACTTGGAAACTCAGGGACCAGATCCGAGTATAACTGCTGCACATTAAGCTATTGTATCCTGCTTATCTGTAAATGTAAGCCAGTATCATATCCCTTATACTATCATCATCATCATATACTTGGGACGAATGACTCGGGAAAATCGCTGAAAAAAACCCATTCAAAATCCCATCAAAACTCAATATATTGTATCACAGAAAACCAGTTTTTTTTCAGCAGCATATGCTATCTATTATTAGGTGACATTATACCCCAACCGGATTGTTTTCATTCGTTTTATATATAAACTTCTGTTACTTGATAGGAAGTAACTTTTTATTCTGTTAACTATTTTTCTATTCTTTATCGATTTTATCATTGTCCTTCAACAATACCTTACAGTATAGAAAACTTTCCTCCAATTACAAGAAAATATTTATCGTATCAAACATGTGATATTGATGAAGCATGCAGCTTCTAAGTACGTTGCTAAGCGGACGCCATCAACGTGCCGAGTGTATCTCAGTGTCTTCAATTCTGTGTGTCATTTAAGCGGAAGAACATCAAAATGCAGCACTTACCACGATGCAGCTTGATGTGGTCCTTATCCATGACAAGCATCAATAACAGCTTGTAAAGAACATTTACTTTAAAATACATAATATCAATCGCTTCATTATGTTTAGCAAAAGCGACGATATTGGGACAAAATGCGCTTTAATAGCATGCAGCACAACGACGATATTTTGAAGTTTCATGATGCAATGCCATGGATATATTTCGTCTAAGCATAGCATTATTTCGTCGGACGCATCACATACTGATCTATCTCGAAAAACACGCATTTCGAGAAAATCGCAATTGAAAATCTTCGTATTAAGTTTACTTTTCTATTATGCTTTAATTTAAAACCACATTCATGAAAATCCATAATCTAATTAAAGTATAGAAAGGTAAACTTAATACGCAGATTTTCAATTGAGATTTTCTATAAATGCGTGTTTTTCGAGATAGATCAGTTTGTGAAAACCGTATTTTGTAAAAATCATAGATAGTTCAAATGTAATATTTTATAACTAATTATTTAGGAAAAATTGAGGTCTGTAATGTGTAGAATTAGAAGAGCTTCGTAAAAAAGAACTGTATACCAATTTTCTCAGAAAAGTCAAAAATTCAAGATAGACCAGTATGTGATGCACCCGACGATTTATATTATACTTCACGTAAGACATTACTCATACGTACTTTCCACTGTCACAGCTTTACTTTAGTGTCTTGCTACAGTCCATCATCGTGATCAACATCAGAATGCACTATGTTTCTACACCATAGTGAAGTACTTTGAGTCAACTAACAACAACATTGCATTTTGAGTTTGGCCTTGTTCATTGCAAAGCAAAATGAAGGCAAAACAAAACCCACGTGAGCCAGGTAGTAAATATATTTACTTACCCTGTACCCAATTGGCCTGGGTATAAGATGTGACTGCGAACTAGTTTTTATGATGTACTTTGATTTGGTGGGTACTTGAATATATAGCACGACATAACAACAGAATGTCTTAAGGGACTGTAACATCACGTGAATTAACCAAGCAAAATGGTTTTTTAAAGCATCGCTCGAGAAAAACGTCATAACTTGTGCTCACATATTAAAGCAAATGTAATTATGATCACAGCGTTTATTTTAAGTACTTGGCTCATATAAACGGCGCCCACTGTTTAATAACCACGACTTCTAAGTTTAAAGTAGTTATAAATGTTACTTTATTACGTGGATATAAATATCTATGTCGTGAGTTTTATCATTTTACAATGTTTTGTACTTCGATTTTAAAGTCACCAAGCTACATACTTGACATTTAGTATTTTTATAATATCTTTTCGCAAAATTCCACGACTGGTCTGGAAGGATTCTGCACAAATCACACGGGCTAAATATTAATTGGGATGTATCGGGAGATGGTGTACAATAATTTGTTTCACGAGTTTACATTCAGTCACTCATATGGCGAATCTAGGGAGGCTGAAGATGAGCTTTGTGAGGACACAGTTTCGGACTTTATTGAACATTGTTCTGTTATTATCAAATTTATTGGGGTTTGAGGTGAAATTTCCTAAACTTCGTCAGCAATTGGCATTTGTCACAGAATAATCTTGCTAAAATTCGGAATCTCAAAACTACACATTCAGTGTCCTTAAATCCGCCATTTTAAGCTAATTCATTAGATTATCAGCGCCATAATGTAAATTCATGGAAAGCACATTTTCTATCACACAATTATTTAAACCATCTCCTGACACACTCCAATTAATATTTAGCCAGTGCGGTTTATGCAGACCCCTACCAGACCAGTCTTGGAATTTTATTAAAAAATATTCCATACTAAATGTCAAGTTTGTACTTTATAAATAATAATTTTGCATCTAAAATGGGGTTATATAATGGGTTTTCTCTTAGTTTTCCCTCATGTTAAGTCATTTTCGTTTCTTATTTTCTGTTCTCTTTGTCCATCCTTTGTGCTCATTTCACCGAGAACAAAAATTACCTATAACTTTTTCCGAGTTAGGTTGGTCGAAGTTGGATAGCGGAAAAAATAGTTTCTAATTTTGGTGTATTGCGACCCATTATGGTTGCAGCGGCCCACTGTGGTTGCAGAAAGATATTAAACCTCCCCTCCCGATAATGGTACCGGATAGTTTTCTGAGAGGGTAGTAATGTGTCCGTTTCGAATCAAATACATTTAGCACAGTGTGACAATATTAACGAAAAGAGATGTATCCATATACAGATAATGTCCAACAACTTGAGTCTGATAACGTTTATAAACATTAATTGTCTCTCAGTAAGATATTATCAATCAAACCAGTAGCGTCATTTGAGCATCCACCGTATCAATGGACCCGCCGCGTCGCGACGGCTCTAAAGGTAAAGGAAGTGAACGGGAAGCACAACATTATGTCTTAACTGTTAGAAAAATAATTTTCAAGCACGAATCACGTGCTTTTATTTAAAACAAACCCATATTAACCATAAAAACGAATAAAAACAGCCATCTCTCAACACGCGATATTCAAAATTCCCGCGCCGAAATTGTCTAGAGCAATGACGTCCCAATAATTCAATGTTCAGAATTAAACTATCACTCTCAATTTCCTGGACATACACTTTGCAAGTTTGTAATTCGGTATATAAACATTTATTCTTATTAGCTAGGTATTCCTTTCTTTGGAACTATTCTTTTTTCTTGAAATATAAGACTTTTACGATGACAGCTCATTAGTCCGCGGATGCAACATGTAGCAGTTAATGAGCTGTACCTGAAATATTGCCAGCACTAGGTACTTAGTGGTATCAGGCATGAAAGGTTCAATGCACGTTGATTTATGACTTGCGCACTGGATTATAAATGAGGTGTGGTTTTCAAATTTGTATGGATAATAAATCTTAAATTGTGTTAAATTGAATCATGTCAACCAGAATGGTTAGATGTTAACTAAACTACGCAAAAAAGGTTTCTTTATGGTTAGGAAATTCACCCACTATTAAAATCGAGCATCTAATTTTGTACCTCAATCACTACCCTACGACACTCCTTAGAAAAGATATGAATGTTTAAGTACCGAGAGGACGACAAATAAAAATGGCAATGAAGCCTATTCAATGGTTTTAGAGCTGATTTACTGATCCAAGACGGTTTCATTATTCCCGCCTGTTCAATTTGAATTGAAAGCATTTTCCTTGATGCATGTTGGATAATCCTTTGCTTATTTTGCAGATTAATGATCAAAGACAAAGACTAAATGTCTGGATTTCTATGCTTATTCCAGAAAAAGTTGTGGAGTTTATTAGATTCAGAAATATATATGAATTTGCATATTATCCATTGAGGATGATTGCATGTACCATATCCTAGTTTAATATTTAGCGTAACTTAGAACATACAGCGGAATAGCATCTTCTGGGAATGTAAGTCCATGGGGTCATGTTCCAATGTATTATTTAGAAAACATTGCAACGAATTCGATCTATTCACAATGCGTTGCACTTTGCGATTGCTTGGGAGAGGCCAACATACGCAGTGCATCATGGGAACATATTGACATACAAAGCCCGCGTAATACGAATACAACACAAAACCTTATGCCATGTCATTGTATGCATGAATGTCAATTATAATGATGCACACTAAAATAGCAATTTACAATTAAAGTAGATGCATTTTCTATTTATTGATCCTTCATTGATGTTTTTAACGTTTTGATTGTTTTTAACATTATCACATTCGCGTACTGCTCAATTGTGGCTAGTATGCCATTGCGACCGTGGATGTCAAAATTGGACTGGCAAGGGCAACCGCTGCCGCCGCATCATAATATGCCTCACAAGAAGTACTAGTCAACATCGAAAATTATGTAGGTATTGTTGACAAACCCACACGTGCTAAAAAACACAAAACTAACAATGCCAACACACCCCCACACTCACCCCCCCCCCATACACTGCACTCCACCAAGCAAACACCGACACAATCACAAATCTAGACACAGAGTGAACCCCTGTTGCTTCATAGACATGTGTATCCCACCATTGTGTACTACTGGTCAAACTGTCCCACGTGGTCGAGGGCGGCTGAAGCTCCCGGCTCCTACCTCCTCTTCTAAAAATCGGTAATTGTGCAATTAAAAAAATCTACTCCAAGTGGTGAACCCTGCTCGGGATCTCCCAAAAATTTCCATTATAATCAATCTGCTGTACGCTACGCTCACAAGTAGTAAGGCTGAATTTCGTGTTCAATGCGTATTGGTCCAACTGTAAGTATGTGCATTAAGGGTACTTGCCCATCAATTTCATTCAGGGGCGTGTTTGAAAAACGGCACAGCGCATTAGTAAAAAGAATAAAAAATACTAAAATTTTCACCGGGGTTCGAACCACTGCCAATTGCACCATGAATGCTAAAGATGCCTACTGTGCAACGGTGACTGTGGTTAACATTCGGCGATTTTAAAAGATATACATATCAACACGTTTCTAGTGTATTGAAAATCAGAATTTGGGATGAATACGGTCATAGAAAGACATATGACTCTACTTGTCTGTTTGTTTTTCATTTAATACAAATTAATTTTGATGAATTGAACTGGTACGACTCTTAGGATTAATTTAGTAATAATAAAATGAAAACGCTGGGTCATTCACGACGTCATTTGTAATTCATGTCAAAACCTGGGGAGGACCACACACATCCTTGTTGCATGTATACGTGCGCAATCGATACTCAATGATCCAGACAATAGCGTTTGAATATACCGCCCTTATGTCACTTGCGGGCAGATATACTATAGGCCTACCCTAATAGCTTACAATAGATACCCCACCGTAAATAGGTCTCTTTATTACCTCGCTGTGCTAGTAAATACACTTAGCGTACGCACTTTTGAACCATATTTTGTTCAAAAATGATAGGAAGGGACTGTTTTCAGCTAAAATGTTGGTTATCAGCAGATGCTTGATGATACCGGGAAGTGTTGCAGAAAGGTAAGCGTACTCTTTATTTGTTCAAAATATCACATATCAATGAATTTAAATTGGAAATCCAAAAACGAAATGTCAGGTCAAAATTGTCACCTTAGAATAATTGTGAAATAAAATCAAACCGAATTTAGGCTCCGCAAACAACGTCCAATTATTCCCATTGGTGTTTGCAACACGTGCATATAATAAATTATGATTTGAGGCTAATTTGAGAAGAGTTAATGCCTCGAGTTTCAAAAAACACCGAGTGATGTTTTTGATCAGAAACGTCGATAATTCAAGACACTGTAAAAACAAATCAAGAATTTTCTGGGATAATTGCAACTAAGTTTAATGAAAGTTATGATCTAAGCTACCAGATGCATAATTAATTTCCTGACTATGATATTCAGTTGTGGCAAAAGATTACTTTAATGTTTTGGCGGGATTATTTCCCGCCAAAAATTTCAACCAAAAAGAGCATGTAGCCTTAAGTCGGCTAATGCAAGATTAGATATCAAAATATTCGGTGAATTTCGAAGATGTTTATCTTTCAGAATGATTAACAGAAGAGCAATATTCCCAATTACACCAAACAACACAATCAGTGCATTATAACCACACGTGTCTTGAAGCTTTCACGAGTATAACAACTAGACGCCATTCTTCTTATGAGAGTTGAGTTATGTTAAATATATTGCATTTGCTGTGGAATCCATTGTTGAAATCTGACGGCTTTCAAAGTTGCTTTGAATTATAGACCAAGAGTTCCCGATTATTGTCAGAATAATTACACTTCACTGACACATTATAATGTTCTGTACTCATTCGCCTCATTCGCAATGAACTAAACCAAATGGCAAGTTATTGTTGATTTACTCAAAGAATTTCATTACGGAGCGAAACACAATGCACTTCGCTGTTGATCACGATGATATACTGTTGCAAAATACTGAAGTAAGGTTGTGACAGTGGTGCGTACCTATCAGTCGTCTTAGGGCATTTAAATAAAGGCAATTAATTTAATGCCCACGTGACCACAGCGTCTAGGCAGGATGTCTGGAAAAGTGACCTTTGGCACAGCGGGTGGTCTTCCTGTGTATTTCAATTGGAAACGCGGGATGCATGTCCAAATTTTCTAGCAAATTTGTCATTTTTTTGCAACTTTGTAGTATTATTGTAAGAGTTTCCGTCGATAACTTTTTTCCGTCGATCAAAACTTTTAAAATTTAGTTCTTGAAAACATACTTAAAAAACAGAATCCCCCAATGTATAATTTAGTTGCCTATATAATTTTCAGCAATTTTGATGATATTTGTCTGACAAATTCCTATCTCTTAGCATTGTAGCACATCTGCTGATCACTTGGTGGTCTTGGTATGGCGGCGCCCATGGGTCACGTGTGCATTAAATTTAGTGCCTTTTATTTAATACCATATGGTAACTGCCTATGGGCAATGTCTTACCTCAAGTCTCAAGCATGGACAAAATGCATAAGTGGCATCGCAATTGCAAAATAAAACTTCAATATACACTTCTGAAAATTAACGATGCGATTTGTCGCATATTAAGCGACTAGTGTGGTCAACGTCGATAAAGAAAATAGAGCAATGTACACAACCCGTTACCTTCAAGAATTTTTTACCAAAGTATACGGTCACTGTAGAATGTCTTAAATCTGAAAAAAAAAAACTTAACAAGAATAGCTCCCACATCTATTCGCCTCAAGATAAGTGCTGCATTCACATGTTCATCTTCTGAAATGACACACATCTATTCGCCTCAAGATAAGTGCTGCATTCACATGTTCATCTTCTGAAATGACACACAAAGTTGAATTCACTGAGATACAGGGCGTCCATGAAATAGAGAAAACATAACTAAACAGATGTAGTTGAGCTGAGTTGAACTTTGAGGATTAACCGCCCCGTTTTTGAAATAAACGAATTTTACGAAACTACCTCATTTTCAGCCCGTTCCACGGAGTCAAATATCTATCAATGACAATAGACGTCTCATGCACTGACGACGCGCAGTGATTAGCACTTCGAATACAGATTATCTATTGATATTTCAATCTGTGGAAAGGTTTGAAAATGAGGGAGTCTCGTAAATTGTCAAAATTCTAAATTCAATCACACCAGCTATTTAGTCATGTCATTTTTAGTTGTGTCGGTAAAATACCAAAACCATTAAGTTTCCGGTGATACAGTTCTTTCAGGGACACCCTGTATACTTGGCATATAAATGGCTTAGCTGTATTATACTGGTTGATGTTTAACAATAGCGCATGGCTGATGGCTATAAATTGTCGTGCGATGTAAGTGTTATCTAATGTGACCGTCATGTATTTTTCAGGGTTTTATAAAAATGGGAGATATGATAAAACAATATTTTTCAGGAGAAAAAAAAAACTACTTTCGATCAGAAATATATAGCATCATTTTCGGTCTCATAAATGATAACATCTATCGTACGTATATTATAAAGTAAATTCTGTAATACGTTATATAGCTTAGTTTGTAATTGAAATTTGAATGTTTTATTGTTTTAGTCATTTTATCGAATAATTCATCTGTAGTGCATTATGCCAGTCTAATGATAGCATCAGGATAACGATTGTACAAGAGATATTATGATACTGAATTTGATTTACCGATACCGTAAAATTCCGTCTACAAGCATATATATGCCTCTAAACGAGGTTTTTTTGACACAAGAGACAAGAGGCAGACACTCTCAACAAAAACGTTATTTGGAGTTTGAACAACTATATTACTGATAAAGGCGGCTGTACAAACATGTATATTTGTAAGACCAATCTATTGCAATGTTTTTGAGAAGGGTATTGGCCTTTCATATATTTCGTTAAAAAAAAACCTCGTTTAGAGGCATATTATGCTTCTAGACGGAATTCTACGGTATACCACGAAAGAGTGTTGTGTAGTGATTATTATCGCATCAGATGAGTATGTATATTACATTGCTCCACTGTTCTGAGTATTGCTCCATAGTTCTAGTTAACATCGTCAGGTGGCAGTCAACGTACCTAATTAGTATAAATTATCGTGATGACTGTTTTTCCTAAAAAACTAGAAAAGACAATTGCAAAGACAAGAAATTGCATTGGAGCGGAATTTTATCACAGACTTTTATGATAAAGTTAATTTATAAAAAGTCAATATTTTAACAGACAGAAAAAATTCCCACGGATGACTATAAAGGCGAGACTGTCTTTTAATCATGTCATAAAATAGCCAAGCATTATGCCTACTCAAGTGGGCGGTTATTTTGTCCATTCAGGAATACCATTGTTACTATATACAATGCTAAAAGGATAACCTGAATGGAACCGCACGTGAGTTATAATAACGTGTAAGTTGTGGTCTTCACTATGATTGGCTGGCTTGTTTACAAGACCAGCCATGAAAACCACACTTGATAAAGTTGCACTGCACATTCGGCGTTGATGATACAGCAGCTCTGTACCTGTAGAGCTGGAGTTAGTATATACTAGAATGTGCTTTTAAGTTCAAGCTTGAGCTTTAATATCATGCTAACATGACTTCATTAATTTTGTTTTCATGTTATTGTCCTAACACGAGAGATCCGAAATGGATATTCGTGCCTAAGGACAGGAAGGTCATTTTTTAGCAATCATCACACGAAAGACCAGAAATGGATACTCGTGCTGAAATTTGCATAGATCCAAGTTCGGAATCTATGGTTTCTTGTATGCTTTTATATGATATACCATATAGGCCTATATTATATAAGAAAAACGATATAATTCAACTATAGACATTCTTCAACTAAGTAGCATGTTACTAGTATAGGTTGTACTGCTATGAATAAGTAAAGCAGTAAGCCTATAGAGTGTCTGGAATTATTCAATATTACGGCGCAAGATGACATCGTCATGGCGCTGTAGTAATTCGTGAGAGCTTTAGTAAAAGCTAACCGATACATAATTCGACACATCGAATTTATGTTCAAAATCTAAACATGGGTCAGTTTTAGAACCTTTCTAGACCTTCGCAGCGCAACTGATGACGGAGTGTAACTCCAGAAACGTGAATTTGTATATAAGCTTGCATACAGCTTGCAAATCACGTCTTGCTAGCTGTATGTTTAGTAGCAACGGATTTAGCTTGTTCCAATTTTGGTAGATAATCATGATATTGGAACAAAGTATAGCTAATTGCCGATATGAGTGGGTTTCGTTTGAGAATATGTTATGCGCAGAGTAGCATAACTTAGTACATTTGCAAGGCTCCAAAGAGCAGGCAAAAGAGACTTCTAGTAAAATCATCATTATCATAAAATATAGTACCAAGTGCAGGTACATATAAAGTATACTTGCTTTCAAGTCTGAAAGAAAATTATGTGAACTCCATTAATTGCAAGTCTTTGCTATGTGTTTTAAGCTGTATGGAATTAATATTTTGTTTAATTCCTAGTTAGCACGCTTACTTTTCAGAACGCCGCATTAAAAGCCAATAAGACATGTAACACTGATCTCTCACAAAGTTGTTTTGATTAATCAATATTGTTATACCATGTACACGGTAGAGTGAAGAGATCAGATGGTGTTTAAAATGTGTAGATGTTTACAGCATGATTCGATATTTCGGGTATTTCTAGCCAGAATTACCCGAGGGATTTACAGATAGAAATTCCTTACAAAAATGAGACTCTAAATTGTTCCATAGTTTTGGATATTTCTATGTTTTTCGTATTATATTTTCATCGCCCAATGAGATAGCTTCTGACTGGATTCAGGTTCTGTCCGGGACCTGCCGCAGTTATAATAAAATGGGTAGTCCGGATTTCCCGGTGGTGGATAATTTATACTTGGAATTCCAGAACAACATGCCTTAGCCGCAGACCCGCTGGCTTGTAGTTCTAGACTCTGGAACAGATACGTCGACGACATATTGGAAAGGAAGATCGGGTCAATATTCTCACTAGTCATCTAAACCAGAGCGATCCCACGGGTAGCAGAAAAAGAACGTGAGGACAGCATTTCATTTTTGACACTCTAAAAAGCAAGATGTTTGGTCAAAGTGTTAGTCTATAGAAAGGTCACCCATAATACTGACCAATACCTAAAGTTCGACTCCCACCATCCCATACACCAAAAACTGGGTGTAATTCGTACTCTGTTAGACAAAATGAACAGCGTTGTAACGGAAGACGAGGATTGAAAACAACAACAAGAAGAAAAGATCAAGCAGGCTCTCAGGCGTTGTGGCTATCCTAGCTGAACATTTAAGAAAGTGAAAGATAAAATGGCTAACAACAAAGATGGTAGTGATCGGACTAAGGGATTTGATATGATCCCGTACGTAGAGGGGCTGTGGCACAGGCAAGGCCAATATACTCTTCCGGAAGGAAGCACAGAATAGCCACTGCTATGAAACCTAACACCACGCTCTGCAAAATGCTTGTTCATCCAAAAGACAAAATACACGATCTTACAACTGACTGCGTTACGAATTATAGACCCTGTTAGTTAGGGCATATCACCTCAAAGTTAAGCGCAGCAGAAACACGATATTTAATGTTTCTACATGAATGAACTTTTTATTCAAGCATCAAAATATATATTTTAAAAAAACCGGAATGAAAACCTGCCACAAATGGCTATAATGACAACATTGGCACATTTCGAGATTTTGAAGGTTTATTTGGGCGCTTGCTTGAAAAAGCAGCGTTAATTTAAGTATCACAGGTTAAATATCTATCTTTCCTGACTTCGTTAAAATTAAAAAGTATGTCATTGAATGATTATAATAAATTTACCAAATATACTATTTTAGCAATTTCGGTCAATCTGCAGACGAATTAAAGCTGAAGCAATTCCTAAGTTCAGCTAATTAATATGCAAAATTGATGCCAATAGAAAACCGTACATGATAACAGGGTGCGGATTTGGTTTTTTTCGCACATATTTATACAAAGTTCTTTCAATTGATAACAAATGAAAATTTAATGAAAGTCTATTCATTTATCATAAGGGTTTTTTTTTAAGTATGAACCTGTTATGATGTTGAATAAAGAAACTGCAGTTAATTACTTAACTATGGTATAGAATTTGTTTTTGTAAACATCATGGTATTTGTCAACATTGCTCAAAGCCAAATCCGAAAAGTAAAAACAAAAATTCATTTGCAATGAGACTTTAAATTAACATATTGTTATATGTATTAACATGGAAGGACACATGGTGAAAGGGACCGTCATTCCACTCTACCACGGATACAAAAATAATGTGGCCTTGGACACACACAATGGCTTACAGTTATTGTGGTTTGGAATACTACTCCCTACAAAATCCCTTTGATAATGTTATGTTTCAACTACTTTTCCTCAAGTGTTCCATTCGTTGTCGACGAAAATAATTTGCATGCTAAGAAAGATTAGTATTTCAGCTAAATTATTCATTTCAATCTTCAACAATCCATAAAACAGGCAGTAGCTCTTAAACAAAGCAATATTAATGTTTAAGGACGCGATAGTAGCCTCAGAAAGGTTTCATACACCATATATTAAAAATTCAAACAATTGAGATATATAGCACATATGAGAAAACTATTTTTTTTTCGACATGGATCTTTTCTAAAATTGGCAATTTTTTTTCAATTCACTGTTTAATATGTTTGCATGTGCAGTGTGGCAGAATTAGTGTGCAGTCACTGTGACATCCCTACTCTTAGCACAACTAACTGCATTATGAAATATCATGCGCAAATTGTAACCACTCATATATTGGTGAAAATTTGAGAAACGTTTAAAAGAACACCAAAATAAACCCCGGAAAGGGTGTCAAAAACAAAATCTAATTACACCTGGCAAACCCGTAAACCATCGGCGAGTGAACAATCTAAGTCAGCTATAGCATACCACCAGCTGCGCCACTTTGATGTACGAAATCTGCGCTGCGCAATTCTTTCATCTTAGACATTTTGATTTGTGGATTTCCCAAAAGTAACAGTTAATTATTTACCAGACATGACTGATTCATGCATTTAGAGATATTAAAATCATTGAGTAACTTTTGGTGAAGGTTCATGAAGGAAATGAAAGGACGAAACAGAAGAGGCAGGGGCAGATACGGATAATTTGGCTGTCACGGCTATGGCACGCCAAAGAGGACAAAACCTATAAAAAATCATTGAGGAAAAAAATCACAGCCCATGTGCAGGAGAACAATCATACTATAGACTCGGAAGAAGCTAAGAAAATAGGGGGCCGGCTAAAATGGCCAAATATGAGGTTAGTTTGGTCAGAAACCCACATACAGGCATCAACATTGGGGCCGGGGGATGAATGTATGGACCATCCCCTCTGGCAACATATTGGGGGTGGTTATCCCCCATCCCCGGGAACTACGTCTATGATGTTGGCGAAATATATGAATTAAATGCATATTTTTAAACTTTTCGTTTTCATTTGTATGATTTGATATTTACTTGCGGGTCATTTTAACTTTATTTCATTATACTGTGACTCATATAAAATTTGCGAAGAGTGTCACTACAGTCTATTTAAACAGATTTTTCAAATTTATACTTTATTCCAATAAGTCATAACATGGGTATTGCTCTTTTTTTGTTTTTTGCAATTATTATTTAAGGTGAGGCCGCGCGCCATTTGGAACCCTGTCCCACGCCACAAGTGGCACGTCTATGGCAAGCCAAGGGGTCCAAAAGCGTGGAACTGCTACGCGTAGCTTCTTTCTCGTTACGAGCATCTGTTTGACCAATCAAAATAGTCAAATTTAATCACGTGGTTGGGTCGTTAGCTGCGCGTAGTATAGTGCTAGGTATCCTCTTTCACAATTATTATCTTGTAATTAATTTACGAAATTAGAATACATAACGAGCGGGTAAGAAGGCCAAATCACAGCACGTGTCAAGAGAACATGTTGCTAATGCCTGGCTAAAATGACACAAAGCATATTTATTTAGTGTTTCCAAGTTTACACCGTGTTTAATAGCAAGTAACTTTATACTCGGGCTGTATTAGCGGTGCAGGGGATATGAAGGTCAAACAACAACTACTACTGATGTAAAGCGCTGTGTAAAGATATTGCAGGGAAAGCGATATCACATGCCACTGTGTAAATATGGAGAGAGTAAAATGGGTCATCATTTTTTTTCGGAAGGGGGGGTCCTAAATTTACAAAAAGTCGGCGTCAATAAAATTGCGGCTCTCACTATTTCGGCATCAAAAATGTTATGACCCCCGACTCCCACCACCGATACACCTTACCCCTAGACAGGCTAAAATTGTATTGAAATCAGTCTTTTGAATACAATAAACACACTATCAGTAGTCATCTTATGACTCCCTACATTTTGTCATTATCAATTTATGAACCCCTGCCCCTTATTTTTCTTTCCAAAAAAGTATGACCCCCTATATTTGGGATCCCCTTCCGAAGAAAATGATAGCCCCCTAAATATTGAACAATCATCATTCTGTTCAGATACCGGTATTACTTTAATAGCACCTATAACATTTTTTGCTGATATACTACAGATATTTTAATTTACAAAAATTAACAACGTAATATTTGTGAGAGAGGGTGTTTACATCAGCTCCACGTGTTTAAAACCGCGAATCTGATTGGTTAATAAGCTGCACGTAACGAGAAAGAAGCTACGCGTAGCAGTTCCACGCTTTTGGACCCCTTGGCTTGCCATACACGTCCGCCGCTATTTGAGAATGCCTGAATTAGATACATGTCAATGATGAATTGTCACTTCTAGTGTAAGAATATTAACAACCAGCTTTGTAAGGTCTTAAAGGGCAGTTACAAGTTTATCTCTATTCGAAGAGAATAATTATTACATTACAAGTTGACACTTGTTGCAATTTTTTATGCGTATTTCTCCTGAAAAAAGGAGATATTGTGTGGGTAAAGTTCTTTCTCGTACCTGTTCTTCATCCGTTTGAAGCGTACGTGTTCTCCCCCGTTTGGCTGATGACGTAGGTAAATGAAGCCGACACTATATCATGCTCTCATCATACAATCACAGTCACTTTAACAAGTTTGACATTAGCAACAATGATTTGTACTATCATTTACCATAACAATGATGCATAACAATATGCAGATTATTGTTCTCATTTCAGGAACAAAGCTCACACAGTATTGTTACTATATGTTTGCTTTGTATATTTCATCCAACTGAAACTATAATAACTACATGAGTTTGTGGACTGTACACGGTTTATATGCTAGTCTCAGAAGAAATTGTAAGCTCAAATTATGTATTTATTTCTTAGGCCTACCATTTCTCATGATATTGATATACATATGAATTGTAATATTACAATTTACTAATATATAAACAAAGAAGCGGCTGATTTTATCCATATGTTTAAAAACCATTAAATGTATACGGATGCTTTTGAGTTGTTCTCAACTTATAGCTTTTTCGGATATAAAATGTATGTATTAATGCCAAAATTGGTGACGCCATTTAGTTACTGGAAAATACATTTTTTAAGCTTATAATACAATTATTCCTTTTTATTGTTTGATAAAATATGCTTGTTTCACCTATTCCAGCTGTTTTAATGACGGTATTAATCACCTAACCCTTGCAAATAAAGAAATATGATTTAGGATAATTAGCGCCATCTATAGTTTGCATTTAACTAACAATGAAGCCAATTCTATATACATCAGACAGCCGTGTCTGTCCATTGAGAGCGTTTATAGTCCATTTTCTCAAAGCGGGCACATCTCATTTCATGACGTCACCTTTTTCTAGGCTAAATCTGTCTCGTTCGAAGGAACTTACCGCTTAAATTGGTTTTTGCGGAATATCAATTTTAAACGTCTTATTTTATCAAAAAAGGGGTCATTTTTATTGTCCTCATAATATTAGCTTGCCAATGATATGATTTTGTTTTTGCAATAGACTTGCCCTTTAATAGGTGAGTCGTCACAAACATGTCTAATTCTCTAATAAATTGTTACTGTCTGAATTGAATGAATAGACTGATCATTTAATTCCTAACACTTGTCCAGCTGCAAGCGTGCGCGTAGTACTACAAACTATGTGTATTTTAGCTGGACAGCCCCGATTAATTCCTGCAGCCCGAATATTTCTACATACAGATATAGCTCAGGACTGGTCTTAGCCATCTTGATTATGTGTACGGGGTATAAAGGGGGCTGATAATAGGAAGGGAACAGTTTCAATCAACATGTTGGCACTCAGCAAATACGGGGTAAAGGTATTTTGCGAGTTGCGAGTTCGAGTTGCGAGTTAAAAATCTGCGAGTTGCGAGTTGAAATTTGCGAGTTGCAAGTTGAAATTGGCGAGTTGTGAGTTTACATTTGTCAATTTTTTACAGAAATTGTCTTATCCCCTATTGGAACTAGACCTTCATTGCCTGTGCTCTAGTTCCATGCGGAACGTTGGACATTACGTTGAGAGTTATGAATACGACCATCATCTATGATTCCCTGTTCAAAGCGTAGCTCAAGCTCAACCACATTACAGTGTTAGGTTATTTAATGAGATGTAGTGGGGTATCAAATTTTTCAGACAAAAGGATAGAAAAGTTCAAGCATGTGCTACTTTAAACATTGCTTTAATTGAACTGACTAATGTGATGTCAATTCCAAACAGTTTTCCTTCTCAAAATTAGACAAAATATAATGTTCACCAGTTTTGTTATACAGAGGAGACACAATATCAATACACTCACAAAAAATGTGAACTAAAGATTCATTCTCGATAGATGACCTGGCTCTATACGAATTTTTTGCAAAATATCGGAGATGGGTTGCATTAAATGTTATCACTTCAAATTATTTTATATTAATTGATGTCCTGTTGAATTCCTCATCTATTTATACAACACCTCTGAACTCGATCCAGCCACCTGAAAATCTAGGTGAAATGTTGACACAGAAAATACATTACAGTGTATCAGTTATAACATGTAGCAGGTAGCATAAAGGTTTCATACCGTTACATGTATGTACGAGTAGGATGGGGTATGTGTTACGACATACATGTACACCTGTGCAGTCAGGGCTAGATTTACATTTTTCGGGCCCATACCCAGGTTAAAATTTAGGGCTCCTATCCGAAACCATGTGTTACATCTACATCTAACCCAATCCATGTTATGATATACCAGTAACCTATTCCCCATTCTAAGCCAGTGCTTCACTCAATTTTCCCACTTTCATGTTTTATATTTATTATTGCACAACCCCTTCTTATTCTAGTCAAACTCAAACAGCTGAAATCTAGGAGATAACAAATGCACACATTGTGACTGTGTACACTAAAAATTAAAAAATAAATAAACAAATAGAAATAATCAGCTAGGCATGGCCTAATTATCAACACACTTTTACAATTATTCTGCTGCCATTAGGATATATCAGAATATTTCCACCAAGTCCGCAACTGATGCACATGTACACTCTGACTTAGATTGTGACTATCCCCAGCAGCTTCCCATTTTACACAAAACTTTTACATAAAGTGTTCAGAAACCGATTTCGGACACTTTTGATGTCCAAACGATTTTCGGAAAAAGCGTCTTGACATCAAAAGTGTTCGAAACCGATTTCGGACACTTTTGATGTCAAAAGATTTTCGGGAAAAAAGCGTCTTGACATCAAAGTGTTCGGAAACCGATTTCGGACACTTTTGATGTCCAAACGATTTTCGGGAAAAAAGCGTCTTGATATCGAAAGTGTTAGGAAACCGATTTCGGACACTTTTGATGTCCAAACGATTTTCGGGAAAAAAGCGTCTTGACATCAAAAGTGTTCGGAAACCGATTTCGGACACTTTTGATGTCCAAACGATTTTCGAGAAAAAAGCGTCTTGACATCGAAAGTGTTCGGAAACCGATTTCGGACACTTTTGATGTCCAAACGATTTTCGGGAAAAAAGCGTCTTGACATCGAAAGTGTTCGGAAACCGATTTCGGACACTTTTGATATCCCCTAATTTCTTGTCAATTTCCCTTAATTCACCTGAATTTCCCTTAATTCTCTTCAATTTCCCTTAACTTCCCTCAATGTTCCCAATTTCCCCTCATTTTCCAAAATTTCCCTTAACTTCCGTATATTTTCCCAAATTTCCCTTAATTCTTGTCAATTTCCCTTAAGTCACCTGAATTTCCCTCAATGTCCCTTAATTCTCATCAATTTCCCTTAACTTCCCTCAATTTCCCCTCATTTTCCCAAAGTGTCCTTAACTTCCCTCTATTTTCCCAAATTTCCCTTAATTCCCCTCAATTTTCCCCAGTTCCCCTAAATTTCCATTAATTGCCCACAATTTCAATTAATTCACCTGAATTTCCCTCAATTTCCCTTAATTTTCCCAAAATTGCCCTCAATGTTCCCAATTTCCCCTCATTTTCCAAATTTCCCTTAACTTCAGTCTATTTTCCCAAATTTCCCTTAATTCTTCTCAATTTCCCTCAATTCACCTGAATTTCCCTCAATGTCCCTTAATTCTCTTCAATTTGCCTAACCTTCCCTCAATTTTCCCAAAGTTCCCTTAACTTCCCTGTATTTTCCCAAATTTCCCTTAATTCCCCTTAATTTCACCTGAATTTCCCTCAATTTCCCTTAATTTTCCCAAAATTGCCCTCAATGTTCCCAATTTCCCCTCATTTTCCAAATTTCTTTTCCTTAACTTCAGTCTATTTTCCCAAATTTCCCTTAATTCTTGTCAATTTCCTCAATTCACCTGAATTTCCCTCAATGTCCCTTAATTCTCTTCAATTTGCCTTAACTTCCCTCAATTTTCCCAAAGTTCCCTTAACTTCCCTGTATTTTCCCAAATTTCCCTTAATTCCCCTCAATTTTCCCCCAATTCGCCTCAATTTTCCTTAATTGCCCACAATGAAAATTAATTCACCTGATTTCCCTTAATTTTCCCAAAATTGCCCTTAATTTTCCCCATTTCCTCAATTTCCCAAATTTACCTTAATTCTTGTCAATTTCACCTGAATTTCCTCAAATTCCTTAATTCTCTTCAATTTCCTTAACTTCCTCAATGCTCCCAATTTTCCCTCAATTTGCCCTTATTTTCCCAAATTTCCCTTAACTTCCCTCTATTTTCCCCAAATTTCCCTTAATTCTTGTCAATTTCCCTCAATTCACCTGAATTTCCCTCAATGTCCCTTAATTCTCTTCAATTTGCCTAACCTTCCCTCAATTTTCCCAAAGTTCCCTTAACTTACAAGTATTTTCCCACGTTTCCCTTAATTCCCCTTAATTTCACCTGAATTTCCCTCAATTTCCCTTAATTTTCCCAAAATTGCCCTCAATGTTCCCAATTTCCCCTCATTTTCCAAATTTCCCTTAACTTCAGTCTATTTTCCCAAATTTCCCTTAATTCTTGTCAATTTCCCTCAATTCACCTGAATTTCCCTCAATGTCCCTTAATTCTCTTCAATTTGCCTAACCTTCCCTCAATTTTCCCAAAGTTCCCTTAACTTCCCTGTATTTTCCCAAATTTCCCTTAATTCCCCTCAATTTTCCCCCAATTCGCCTCAATTTTCCTTAATTGCCCACAATGAAAATTAATTCACCTGAATTTCCCTTAATTTTCCCAAAATTGCCCTTAATTTTCCCCCATTTCCCTCAATTTCCCCAAATTTACCTTAATTCTTGTCAATTTCACCTGAATTTCCCTCAAATTCCCTTAATTCTCTTCAATTTCCCTTAACTTCCCTCAATGCTCCCAATTTTCCCTCAATTTGCCCTTATTTTCCCAAATTTCCCTTAACTTCCCTCTATTTTCCCCAAATTTCCCTTAATTCTTGTCAATTTCCTTAATTCACCTGAATTTCCCTTAATTCTCTTCAATTTTCCCAAATTTCCCTAATTCCCTTCAATTTTCCACAATTCAAATTCCCTTAATTGCCCACAATTTCAATTAATTCACCTGAATTTCCCTTAATTTCCCCAAAATTGCCCTTAATTTCCCCCATTCCCCTCAATTTCCCTCATTTTCCCCACTTTTCCCAAATTTCCCTTAATTGTCCTATAGGCCCTCTCCCTCACCAAGTACCATAGCCATGCGACAAACGATGTTGATGCAAATAATGCCAGAAGAGTATTTGCATCCAAAAAATCTAAATTTCAAAAATGCAGAAACTTTAATGACCTAATTAGCATATTTCGGGACGAAAGTCTTTTCTGGTATGGACCCGGTATAGGCCCTCCCCCTCACCAAGTACCATAGCCATGCGACAAACGATGTTGACGTAACAGCATTTTTTAGCGTTTGTTACTAACGGACGGACTAACGGACTAACGGACGGACTTACGGACGGATTAACGGAGAGACATGGTGACTTATAGAGCTGCTACCCGCAGCTAAAAATCAAGAATTATCTGGACTAAGCTACAGGGTTAGTTAAAAAGGGCAATAAAGAAAAGATGTCTAATAATTTTGAACTCAAGATGAATTTGTCAGTTGTTTGAAGACGAGTAACGACTTTGTAAAAACAAATCAAGAATTACCTGGAATAATTGCAACTATGTATATGAAACTCATGGCAGAGATGCCAAAATCATTTTAGAACAACTATTTTTTTCAGTTGTTGATATATACATTCTATGTTAAATAGTCACTAGGTGTGGACAAATGGAGTGAATAGAATGTACAGTTTTTCCCCATTTCCCCTAAATTTCCATTAATTGCCCACAATTTCAATTAATTCACCTGAATTTCCCTCAATTTCCCTTAATTTTCCCAAAATTGCCCTTAATTTCCCCCATTTCCCTTAATTCTTGTCAATTATGTCCAAACAATTTTCGGAAAAAAAGCGTCTTGACATCGCTACTGTTCGGAAACCGATTTCAGACACATTTGATGTCCACACGATTTTCAGGAAAAAAGCGCCTTGACATCAAAAGTGTTAAATCTCCTAATTTCCCTTAATTCTTGTCAATTTCCCTTAATTCACCTGAATTTCCCTTAATTTCCCTTAATTCTCTTCAATTTCCCTTAACTTCCCTCAATGTTCCCAATTTCCCCTCATTTTCCAAATTTCCCTTAACTTCAGTCTATTTTCCCAAATTTCCCTTAATTCTTGTCAATTTCCCTCAATTCACCTGAATTTCCCTCTATGTCCCTTTAGTGCTCAGCACTATGTCGAGTCGTGTGATTTCGGTGTTAAAAGCAAACTTTCACTTGATTTTGTCTCTTGTGGGAGTAAATAATGGAAAAAAAGATGTTTGCATTTTTTTATATCGTGGGAAGTGGTAAAATCCAAGATGGCCGCCAAAATCCTATAAAACTGACTGACACATGCAAAAAAAGCTATATATCGCTCTCAAAATATGCTAAAAATGTAAATTTCAAACACTGGAACTATGTAGCCTTGTGTCAAACACTCAAAGAAAGATTTAATATTTCAGGGTAAGTGGTAAAATCCAAGATGGCCGCCAAAATCTTGTAAAACTGACTGACACATGCAAAAAAAGCCACATACCTCTCTCAAAGTATGCTCAAAATCTAAATTTCAAACACTGGAACTAGCATTGTGTCATGCACTCAAAGATAACTTTAATATTCTAGAATTATGATTATTATTCAATATGGCGACCAATATGGCTGCTTATACTGCTTAAATGTATATAAATGCATGAGTTTGTTTTTATGATCACGTTTCCAAGTGTATAATTATGTCTTTGAACCAAAAGCACAATGTTTTACATAACCAGCTCCCTTGCCAGGTCCAAGATGGACGGCATATCAGATACAGTACCTACTCATGGCACTAGTGCATGGTTATACACCACTAATAGGCCTGGGCGATGCATGGAAATGATGAACTATCTATTTGCGTGGCATCTGAAAAGACTGTTAAAAATCACTGTAATTGACCAAGTTATATTGCCAAAAAAGTACATTTTGGGTTTTGATGCTTCGAAATGGTATATTTTTCTCATTATATGACCCCTTTTAGCATATATTCGCCCTATCTAATTAATTGTATCTTTCAGCTTCGAGGGCGCAAGAAAAGTCTAATTTCAACCTATGTTGATATTTAACTATATTAACTGTGAGAGTTCTAAATTTGAGAAATTTTCACCCAAAATCAGCCATTTTCCCTTTGACAACAGTGTAATGGGTTTAGACTGCGTTATCCTAGATTCACGTCTCTATCGGGGGTTAGGGCACCTTATCTGGGGTTTAGACTGCATTATCCTAGATCCACGTTCCTGATCTGGGGTTAGGGCACCTTATCTGGGGTTTAGACTACATTATCCTAGATTCAGGTCCCTTATCTGGGGTTAGGCACCTTATCTTGGTTTACTGAGATTTAGACTGCCTTATATGGGGTTTGTGTTCCTTATCTAGGGTTTAAGGTGCCGTATTTGGGTTTTTTAAACTGCCTTATCTGGAGCTTACGTCCCTTATCTGGGGTTTAGATGCCTTATCTGGGGTCTAGACTGTGTTATCCCCAGTTAACAACCCTTATCAGGGGTTAAGGCAGCTTATTTGGGGTTTAGACTGCATTATCCTATATTTACATCTCTTATATGTGGTTAAGGTGCCTTATCTGGAGTTTAGACTGCCTTATCTGGGGTTTACGTCCCTTATCTGGGGTTAAGGCGCCTTATCTGGGTTTTGATGCCTAAAGAATGGATCTGGGATTTAGACAGCCTTATCTATGGTTTACATCCCATTTTGGGGGTTTTACATCCCTTATGGTTTACATCCCTTATTTGGAGTTGAAATGCCTTATCTGGGGTTTAGACAGTGTTATCCTACACTAGTGGAAAATTTGCAATGAGAATTCTTCCCAAAACGATGAGAATTGGACAAAAGTATGAGAATTTAACATTTTCTCATTTATATAAAACTTTCTCATTCAAATGAATGAGAAATACCAATTAACGTGTCAACCACCTGTCACATTGTTTTAAATGAGAAAATTAACCACTTGTGACAGGTTGTTGACACGGTAATTAATATTTCTCATTCATTTGGATGAGAAAATTTTATATAAATGAGAAAATTTTAAATTCTCATACTTTTGTCCAATTCTCATCGTTTTGAAAGAATTCTCATTGCAAATTGTCCACTAGTGCTAGGTTTACGTCCCTCATCTGAAGTTAAGGCGCCTTATCTGGGATTTAGATGCCTTATGTGGGACTTAGATGCCTTATCTGGGGTTTACGTTCCTTAATATCTGGTGTTAAGGCGCCTTATCTGGGGTTTAAACTGCCTTATCTGGGGTTTACGTCTCTTATCTGGGGTTTACGTCTCTTATCTGGGGTTAAGGCGCCCTATCTGGGATTTAGGTGCCTTATAGAGTTAAGGCACTTTACGTGGGGTTTAGATGCCTTATCTGTTTTATTGTTCCTTATTTAGGGTTAAGGCACCTTATTTGGGGTTTGGACTGCTTTATCTGGAATCTATGTCCCTTAATCTGGGGTTACGTCGCCTTATCTGGGGTTTAGATACCTTATCTGGGGTTTAGACTGCGTTATGCTAAGGTTAAGGTATCTTAGTCCCAGCTAAGGATCGTAAACCCCGGATAAGGCCGTATAATCCACTGATAAGATAAGATATAGGCTAAATTCTGCATTTTAGAGGTGGTTATTTTTACATTTTGGCGGCCATCTTGGGATTTAAGGTCCTGTGCTGTTTTAGATTATACCAATGGATTTCTAGACCCTATAAACATGGGTATAGACACCAGCATCATACTTCTAGGACTTTCTGCACCAGAGATATATACCCAAATTAATTTTCACTGGCGGCCATTTTGAAATTTTGGCAGCCATCTTGGAATGATAGGCAAAGGCTGTTGTAAATGACTCTATTGGATTCCTTGACCCTGAAAACATGGGTATAGACATCAGAATCGTGCTGCTGGGTGCTTCTCTGACCAAGTTATGGTGATTTTAAGGGATTTTAGCGGCCATTTTGAAAAAACGCCCTCTACCAAGAGTTCCCCACACTTTTCGATGGCACAGACCCCTCTCATTTTATTCAGCGTCATCAAATCTATAAAGTAACACCTTCAAAACTTCTTGTACTGAACCCGAGAATGGGACTTCCATTCTGTACCCTACTAGCGCAATTTATGAGTAAAATATGGCAAATTTTCAATCACGGTGGCCATCTTGGATTTTAGGCACTAAACGGTCTTTAAAAACATGTTTTATTTCAATCTTTACCTTTCAATGTAATGAAATCAATTGAGAAATTGCTTTTAACAACAAAATCGCACGACTTCCCTTTGTTCAACATAGCGCTGTGCACTACTTAATTCTCTTCAATTTGCCTTAACTTCCTCAATTTTCCCAAAGTTCCCTTAACTTCCCTGTATTTTCCCAAATTTCCCTTAATTCCCCTCCAATTTTCCCCCAATTCGCCTCAATTTCCCTTAATTGCCCACAATTAAAATTAATTCACCTGAATTTCCCTTAATTTTCCCAAAATTGCCCTTAATTTTCCCCATTTCCCTCAATTTCCCCAAATTTACCTTAATTCTTGTCAATTTCACCTGAATTTCCCTCAAATTCCCTTAATTCTCTTCAATTTCCCTTAACTTCCCTCAATGCTCCCAATTTTCCCTCAATTTGCCCTTATTTTCCCAAATTTCCTTAACTTCCCTCTAGTTTCCCCAAATTTCCCTTAATTCTTGTCAATTTCCCTTAATTCACCTGAATTTCCCTCAATTTCCCTTAATTCTCTTCAATTTTCCCAAATTTCCCTTAATTCCCCTCAATTTTCCCCCAATTCCCCTCAAATTCCCTTAATTGCCCACAATTTCAATTAATTCACCTGAATTTTCCTTAATTTCCCCAAAATTGTCCTTAATTTCCCCCATTCCCCTCAACTTCCCTCATTTTCCCCACTTTTTCCCAAATTTCCCTTAATTGTCCTATAGGCCCTCTCCCTCACCAAGTACCATAGCCATGCGACAAACGATGTTAATGCAAATAATGCCAGAAGAGTATTTGCATCCAAAAAATCTAAATTTCAAAAATGCAGAAAATTTAATGACCTAATTAGCATATTTCGGGACGAAACTCTTTTCTAGTATGGGCCCGGTATAGGCCCTCCCCCTCACCAAGTACCATAGCCATGCGACAAACGATGTTGACGTAACAGCATTTTTTAGCGTTTGTTACTAACGGACGGACTAACGGACGGACTTACGGACGGATTAACGGAGAGACATGGTGACTAATAGAGCTGCTACCCGCAGCTAAAAATCAAGAATTATCTGGACTAAGCTACAGGGTTAGTTTAAAAGGGCAATAAAGAAAAGATGTCTAATAATTTTGAACTCAAGATGAATTTGTCAGTTGTTTGAAGACGAGTAACGACTTTGTAAAAACAAATCAAGAATTACCTGGAATAATTGCAACTATGTATATGAAACTCATGGCAGAGATGCCAAAATCATTTTAGAACAACTATTTTTTTCAGTTGTTGATATATACATTCTATGTTAAATAGTCACTAGGTGTGGAAAAATGGAGTGAATAGAATGTACAGTTTTATTTTTATGAGCATTTTTACCGCGGCACACAAAGCCAATTATTTGTTTAAGATGCATTGGTATACTGAATGAGAGCACATGACTTCAACTTTATTCAAATTGTGTTTATATTCAAATGAAGCGTTTATTAAGTTGCTGCATAGTTGCTGTGCCTTAGCCAACCTCCTAAATAGTTCATAATGAGCTCCACTTGTGTTATTAATTCTGTAAAACTTGAGTGCAAATCAGGCTAAAAAATGGAATGTGTTCTTTCACCAATTGTTTGTCCACGAGGCATCTGTATACTGAATGAGAGCACAACTTTATTCAAATTTGATATGTGTTTATATTCAAATGAAGTCCCTTACGTTTATTAAGTTGCTGCATAGTTGCTGTGCCTTAGCCAACCTCCATAAATATTTCATAATGAGCTCCACTTGTGTTATTAAATATGTAATACTTGAGTGCAAATTATGCTAAAAATGGAATGTGTTCTTTTAACATTACTTTGAGTATTTTATCATTCAAAACACAGAGCCTCGCGGTAACCTGTTATTTTGGCTTGGTTATAAAAAGTCTTGGATATTTGGGTATGGATGCTATGAGGAATATTGGAACATAAAAAGAATATGAATGTTTAAATTAAGTGTGAATTAGGTTTAAAGTCACTATTGGATCTGTAGTATTTAATAATGCACACTCTGTGCTCTCATTTGGAATACAGGGAGGCGCCTCGAGGGCATGTCGTAATACAAAATACAAAAATACTCATGAAAAATAAAATGGTAGGGCTGATTCACTTCATGTTTTAACAGCACGGTACTATTCAATATAGCATTAATTGTAGACAGTTTCAACAACTGATAAATTCAACCTGGTTTAAAAATAAATGTGGCATCATCATTTTCCTCACTATGATATTTAGTTGCTGAAAAATAATTCTCTAACATTTTGGCGGGATTATTTGCCAAAATTTTCCATCGCAAATATCGCCTCACGTTAAAGGAATATAAAATAAAGCCAGGTTGAGTTATTTACCTTGGGATTTTAAACTTGATAGATGAGGTATATATAGCCTGGAGGCTTACTGCAGATTGCGTTAACTAGTTATACCCATAAATATCATCGTATAGACTCGGAGAACTGACATAACATTGTTAGGTTTAAATTCAATGTCCAATTCTTACAATGTTACAATTATTCTTAAAAAATCGTTCTAGTCTAGGAGTTTTGAATTCGTTGCTGGTTATAATAAATAATATAGTTGTACAAACACGTGTATTTCGCTTACCGAGATTATTGGTTTTTTATGCATCATTATTATTTGTATGATTATCAAAATTACCATAAGTACCAATACTAATAGTGATTATGTAACCGTCTGGTATAGTGATGGCTAAGGAATGTCTGATTGTCGATATAACGCTGCTCAAACATATTAGGTTCAGCAACTACTGCTACAGCTGCTACTACTACTACACTAATAATAATAATAATAATTATTATTATTATTATTATTATTAAAAATAAAAGTAATAATATTAATAATAATAATAGTAGTACCTTGCTTAATAGCATTATATGTGACCCGTCACATTGAAACACGGTAGTTGTCGTCAAAAATGAACTTGCATGTTTCTTTACCAGACTAAAGGACTGCTTTTAAGATTTAAAATGACACATCTTCCATTGATGTCGCATATAGAATGGTGATCTTATGTGACAAGTATAATTCAAATTCCTGGTTATTTTCTTTTTGGGGCAAATTTTCAAGTTCAGGAATGACAACGCTACTATCAAACAGGTATAATAATAATGATAATGATGAGTAAGATAATAATAATACTAATAGTAATAATAATACTAATAATAATACTACTAATAATAATAATAATAATAATAATAATAATAATAATAATAATCTTAATAATAATAATAATCATAATAACAATAATAGTAATAATAATAGTAATAATAATAATAATAATAATAATAATAATAATAATAATAATAATAATAATAATAACAACAACAACAACAACAACAACAACAACAACAACAACAACAACAACAACAACAACAACAACAACAACAACAACAACAACAACAACAACAACAACAACAACAACAACAATAATAATAATAATAATAATAATAATAATAAGTAATGAGTAAGATTATAATAATACTAATAGTAATAATAATAATAATAATAACAACAACAACAACAACAACAACAACAACAACAACAACAACAACAAAAACAACAACGATAAAAAATAATAATAATAATAATAATAATAACAACAACAACAACAACAACAACAACAACAACAACAACAACAACAACAACAACAACAACAACAACAAATGTAAGGCCAATATCCAAACAATGAAAGCAAAATGGAATGGAATAAACATACACACACATATTAAAACACCATTTACATTTTTCTATAGCATTATGTCAGTGCATCAAAACTGAGGCCAAGACGTATATTTTTGTTATTCTGTCCAAATTTATGCAGCCAAACCCTACTAAGATCTCGCATCCATCCAAACTGACCACTTAGAATGATCTCGCTTCTATCCAAAGTGGCCTTCTTTATTGTCACGTATTCATGTTGAATAAAATATAAATAGCAAGCGGTATTGCATTCGTGTATTCGTAGGAGTTGCGTATGTATGAGCGTTGCGTTGCGTTGGTATTTAGAGGTAAAACTTCTGTAACAGTGACTAAAATATCGATCACAACTAATATTGTAAAGGGGTAACAAACGGAACGAAAATGAAGTCTAGTTGTTAACGTCCTTTAATGCGACTAAAGTAATCTTTTTCAACATCTAAATATTAAAAATACTGATGCATCTGGTACCCTTAGATTATTACTTTCAATTAACCGGATATGTCTTGATTTGTTTTTACAGAATCTTGAATCGTCGACAAAAAAAAGCAAAGGGTTTATTTTTAAACTCAAGGCCATAATTCTCCTCAATTTAACCCCAAATCATAATTTAATATATAAGCGTGTAGAAAACCTAAATGGAAGTAATTGGACGTTGTTTTGCTGAGCCTATATTTGTCATTTGGATTCATAAATATGGGATATTCTGATCAATACTGAACATGCTTACCATTCTGCAACACTTCATGGTACCACTGAACATCTGTTGAGAACCAAAATTATGGCCGAAAACAGTCCCTATCATTGTTGAACAAAATATGTCTCAAAACCACGTCCGGTGTGAAGATATATCAACACAATGAGGCAATGAAGAGAGCCGCCTGTTGTAAGATATTATGGTATTGTATATCGTCCAGCAAGTGACCGGATATATCAAGCAGGTGCACACATAAGCGCGGCATATTCAAATGGTATTGTCTGGATCATTGAGTATCGATCGCGCGAGTATACAAGTATGTGCACAGAAGGTCGCGCCACGGGTTATGACATCAATTACAATGACGTCGTGAATCGCCCGTGTTTTTATTTTATTATTGAAAATTAAACGTCGTTTATTACGAGTCATAAGAGTCATACCAATTTGTATGTAAAGAAAAGCAGACAGAAAAGTAGATATCTATGTGTTTCTATGACTGTGTTTCTAACATCTGATTTTTACTACACTAGAAACATGTTGACAAAATAATTATATATTTGAAAATTGCAAGAATTTAATCAAAGTCACCATAGCACCATAGGCATCGTTGCCTGTCACTCTATAGTATTCATAATGCTTTGCTAGTGGTTTGAAACCTGGTGTGA
This sequence comes from Amphiura filiformis, assembly GCF_039555335.1. Classification (NCBI taxonomy): domain Eukaryota; kingdom Metazoa; phylum Echinodermata; class Ophiuroidea; order Amphilepidida; family Amphiuridae; genus Amphiura; species Amphiura filiformis. The sequence goes on from NC_092637.1 coordinate 29,530,811, forward strand.
AGTATTTTTTAGTATTTTTAATATTGCATTGTGCCGTTTTTCAAACACGCCCCTGAATGAAAATAATGAGCAAGTACCCTTAATGATAGACCAATAATCAAATATAACATACAATATTTAAGAAATAAAGGGTAATGCATTATCCTTTACACCCAAATAATGTGTCAGTAAAAATGTAAATAATGGGTGAGGGCAGCCGAACCCATTATTTAAACGTTTTTACTGCCGATGACACATTATTTGCGTGTAAAGGATAATGCTGCACCCTTTATTTCTATTCTATTACCAGAAAATAGTGCAATTTAAAGAGAAAATGTCATTTTTTGGCACAAATATTTTAAGTTGTTTACTTCAAGGTGGAGCGCGTACGCGTAAGTGACAGCGCGTATCGCGGAAATATTGCACGCGTAACCAAGCGTAATGCTGTGCGTAGAATGTGTTACGGCGCTCGACCCATTATTGCAGAATAATGGGCTCTCACGTGACGCGTTTCAACAAATCACAGTGCGCGATTTTGAATAATGGGTCGTGGAGGTAATAGAAATAAAATATATATAACAGTATGAATATGGAGTTTGAAGTGATTTCTAAACAACAGTTTACAAAACTGTTTTCGAAACATATTAACCCAAAGTTAGAATTCACATTTTACCCATACTTGTAACATTTTATTAATTGATATACGTAATACTATTGAACTATTTCATAATAGTTACATTTTTACTGTTGGAAAGTACCAAAGATATTCAGTACCAAAAGAATGAAACTACATCAGAACGATTACTGGTTTCATTTATAATTTTAGTTATTTTCCGTAAAGATTGATGACTACATAGCAAAAACGAAACGTTTGACGCAAAATGTTCTGGATATCGGCTTATATAAATAATGTATAAAGAAAAGAAAATAATAACCCGTTACCTACATTCTAACGTGTCATTAAAGTGCTGATTTTTTAAAGGTTTGACAATATATTTGACATCCCAGCAAACACAAAAATGAAAATGTTTCAAACATTATTAGGGGTTTTTGTGTGACAAACACGTTTTAATTTAGAACATATCGGGATATATAAAGGCCATAGAAACGTTTTAAAACGTTTTTAAGGAGACACCCTTCAACATTTTTGTAGATATTTATATAGCGCTTTATGCCGTAAACAGCCTCAAAGCTCTTTACATTTTATTCCGTCATTAGAATATGTCGGAACCACGTTTGCAGCCTACAAATGGCGCAGGGTTCATCAGTACAACGACTGTGACTACCTCTAACAGCTTCCCATTTCAATTTGGTGGGGTGAGGCAAGCGAGGCAAAGCGCCTCCCCAAGGGCGCAACAAGGTGGTGGGACGGGGACTCGAACCCACGCACGTCGAGCAAGCTCTCAGATTATGAGTCCAAGGCCGTAACCACTAAGCCAACGTGTCCTCAAATACTTTGTTAAAGTTATGAAATTGTTTTATACCCTTTTTTCGTCGTATGTCCTTTATACTGTATAACCCGACATTTAAACGTTTTCTAGCAACCTTTTCAAACTCTTGCGAATAATATTGAAGCGATAACATTTTGGCAACATTTGTTTCAAACGTTTAGTCTTTTTCATACAAAACGCATTTAAACGTTTTCACGATTTGTTAATAAACCGACATTTAAGCGTTATCAAAAAATCTTGAACAAAACTAAAAGCACTTTAATAACAGTTTTGGGTTGCTGGGTAACGGGTACCTATAACAATTTTGAAATGTTAGTGGCATGTTTTAATAGTAATTTATTTCTTCCTCTATAAAACATATAATTATTTTGCTACTTCAAAATGTGAGGCAATTAATTTTATATTTAAGTATACAGTTATTAATACCATTACAACACAGTTGCGCCAGCGTATTGCATCTAGCAAAACGATTAATACGGACTTTCTTCGTGCCGATAGCTTGCACAATATAGTACGAGTGAACAGAGACACGTTTGATAAACCTCTACTCTCTTCAACACAACAACAAGTGCAAAAGCCGCAAGCAAACCCTTTGACTGACACAGTCATTTTACGTAACGTACACTATAATCTGCACGTATCCGTACCCTTAAAACAAAAGCAATATCTTAAAGATATTAATTTATCAATTAAGTATGAACTAGATGGAGAATTTGGTTTTCCGTATTATGATTCCCCATTCGGCATAAGTTATAACAGTACTTTTCAAAAGTGACAAATTTGGAGATATTGCGATTCCTGTTGACCATAACGGGTTCATGATACAATGAGAGAACAAGAGTCACTCGCTGTAATTACTATTGGTGTGTTTCGAGAGAAAAGTCTATGACATTTGTCATCTTTGAATTATTTGAAATGCTCTATTTTTTTATTGAATTATAAATTAACGGGAATAAGTTAAATCGTATAGGTCATTTATGTTTAATGTCTAAGACATTTTGATTTTAAAAGCATATAATTAAAGTCCTTTTAAACTAAACTGCTTCAATATGTTCATTTTCACCATTATCACTGGCAACACGGGTAATAACAGAGTCCATTATTACATGCTGACTAGCTTCACGATATTCAGATATAACTCGCGCTACCCTCGTACAACCAAGACAATCCATTAATCGACTACGATGTGAAGAACTCAATATGAATACCAACCACGGGTTCAGGCTTGAGTTTGCCAAAGACATAAAGTACTGCACTTGTCGGAATATGAAGAATGAATCTGAATAGTCCCATTCGTTCTGAGGCTTGAAATGGTATGTCAGTGTGTATACATAGTTTGGGAACCAAAACATGATAAAGAATACCGATAGAATTATTGAGAGGTATGCAAGACGTTTGCGCGCATTGACTTGCTTGACAAACTGGCTACTGTTCGTGTTAAATGTTTTTGTACTTTGTAAGAGTGCCCTTGCCATTACTGAGTAATGCACTGATATTATGATAACTGGAATAATGTATAACATTAGCACTTTGGTTACTTCATAGAATTGTCCTTGAAAACTTCCGCGTTTCACAGAGCTGCAAAGTACTTCATGAGATATATAGGAAAATTTGTCTGACAGTATCGGTGACGCAAACATTACGCCCAAAATCCATGCTGCCACTGCCCAACATACCGTTAGTTTTGTTGTCTTTGACATGTGTGCTTTAATACCGGTAACTATAGCCGAATATCGTTCACGACTTAAGGCAACTAAAGAATACACGCATGCACATTGGCATACAACTGGTGTGTAATTTTTCAGAGCGCATGAAACCGCTCCTCGTAACCAGCAAGGATGAATTTCGTGTTCAATGCGTATCGGTCCGACTATAAGTATATACATTAAGTCGGCTAATGCAAGATTAGATATTAAGATATTCGGTGAATTTCGAAGATGTTTATCTTTCAGAATGATGAACAGGAGAGCAATATTCCCGATTACACCAAACAACACAAAGAGTGCATATATAACCATACGTGCCTTGAAACTTTCACGTGTAGCACAAAGGGTTTGATAAAAGAATTGACGCCATTCTTCCTCGGATAACTGAGTGTTAAATCCATTCTCTGTTATATTTGCTGTGGAATTCATTGTTGAAGACCAGGTGTTCCCGATAAGTGTCAAAAAATCGCACTTCACTGACACATTCTAAAGTTCTGTGTTTAGTTGAGATTTTCCACTCGCCACAGAATTGTTTATGTGAGCAGAACTTAATGCGCTTTTCTCAAGCAAAGTTTTGAAAGCTGTTTAAAAAATCAGTTTGCTTTGTCAATGCCAGTGTCTGCCCTTCTCATGCTATTCAAGCACCCACAGAACCCAAGTATTCCACAACAACTTCTTCGCAGTCACAGTAAATTCATTATCTGTTATATTTGCTGTGGAATTCATTGTTGAAGACCAGGTGTTCCCGATAAGTGTCAAAAAATCGCACTTCACTGACACATTCTAAAGTTCTGTGTTTAGCTGAGATTTCCCACTCGCTGCATAATTGTTTATGTGAGCAGAACTTAATGCGCTTTTCTCGAGCAAAGCTTCGAAAGCTGTTTAAAAAGTCAGTTTGCTTTGTCAATGCCAGTGATGATACCGTCTACCCTTCTCATGCTATTCAAGCAACCACAGAACCCAAGTATTCCACAGCAACTTCTTCGCAGTCACATTTCAATACCCAAGTCAAGTCGGGCAAAGTAAAGATGTTCACTAACGCTTTTTGGTTTGTTTTTACTTTACAATGAACTAGGCCAAATTCCAAATTCAACGTTAGTTGTTAATCCACTCAAAGCACTTCATTGTGGTGTCAACACTTAATCCATTCCGGTGTTGATTACGCTGATAGACTGTGTCAGAATATTAAAGCTAAGTGATGTACGTATGAGCAATATCTTACCTCATGTGTAATATAATGTTATTCTTAAATAAAGTGCATCCATGGCACTGCAAACAAACAAAACTTCAACATACACTCTGCAGAATTAACGATGCGATGCGTCGCACATTAAGCGACTATTTTTTGTCATATTATCGTCGACTTTAATAATGAGAATAAAGCAATTGACACTATGAAGCTGGTATCTTCAAGAAAAGGTTTCTTTACTAATGCTCTCTGCCCATTTGTGCGGTCGCTGTAGAATTGTCTCAAAGCTGGAAAAAATAACACTCCAACATCAAGTCGCCTCAAGATAAGTGCTGCATTTACATGTTCATCATCTGAAATGGCAGACAAAGTTGAATACACTGAGATATACGTGGCACGTTGATGGCGTAGTGTTTGCCACGTGCTACTTTAGAAGCTGTATTCTACTGGTCGATCTTTCATCAATAGCGCATGGTTGATCATATATAGACATTTGCATGTCGCGCGAAAAAGTGGTTTATACCGTAAGGTATTTTTCAAGGTCGTTAGAGATATAATACAAAAATATTGTGCAGGAGAACAAACTACTTGTTATAAAAAAAAAATTGTACCTTTCAAAAGACTTTTGTTTAGGTACTTTTTTTAGTCTGATGTAGGAATACGTCGATCGCATGCATATTATGAAGTAAAGTCTGTAATACGGTATATTGTCCTGTGATGGAAATTTAAATGATTTTTTTCAGTCATTTTCCCGAATCATTCGTCTCGTCTCAAGTGTACTATGCCAGTCTAATATAACATCATTGACGATCATGGAAGCGATATTATGATAGAATAGTACACTTTTATAATTCATTATGCACTCTGTGCGCGCAACGTATATTTAAAGGAGTGTTTTGCGATTCAGCGTCCTCTTGCTTTTATTTAGTGATTCTTGAGTTTAGGCAAAAAAAAAACATACTAAAATATAATTATAACAAGCCTTTTGATCTCTTTTATGGAAACCACACCTTTCCACTTAAGGGTCATACTAATACTAATACTGTTCTTAATTTTTGAGTGCAAGCACCGCTAGATAACTCTTCCCTACGACTGGCCTTGAGTATATGAAAAGCTTGCTTTACTAAAATTCACCAAAGCACTAAACGGTATTTAAATTTTTGCTGGTTGCATTGTAGGTTTAATGGCGTGTTTTGATTTATCTGTAGGTAATGATCCTTGCAAAAACCACACTGCGTTTATAACTCTAAAGTCCCGGGTACATAATACATGTTGATATCAGTGAAGAGTTCAGAAGCAATACACTTTTTTTTTTTCAATATAGCGAATATTGATAAGAAAATATGAGCCGTTTTTGATCATAGTTTCAAAAATATTCAATTGATTTTAAAGTATGGTGTCAATTAAAAGCCAACATTACAGGGCAGATGTCGGTGGCCTTAACGCAACATTTTCACATTTCCTTAACTAAAGGGTTCACCAAAAAAAACCTGTGAATAAAGGAGTCGTTTTTCTATCCTCCCAACGTTGTTTCTTCTAAAATTCTTTTTGTTTTAGTCATAAATAATTACATTTTCCAAAAACGATGCTTTCAGAAAAAGTTGCACTTTTAAACATCCTCATTTATGTCAAAATTAACTTCAATGAACCAATTTTTTGCACTAAATGATGGTTGCATAGGTGACTAATGGATCCGAGACAGAAAGGTGAAGGAAAGCAAAACAATTAAATCAATCATAACATTTATATCTTTTATAACTTTTTTGTACATTACATGTATGGAGTGTTGAAAAGTGCAATATTTTTAAAGCATAATTTTTGAAAAATGTGATTTTTGTTTTGACGAAAACAAAAGGATTTTGAGAAGGGATAACTTTGGTAGGGTAGCAAAAGGATGCCTCCATTCGCAGGTTTTTTTATTTTTCATCAAAATTAATGTCAAGTTATGCAAAGAAATGTTTGGTAACTCCTAACCAGTACTGCAAGATGATTGCATTCGTGACTGGGTTATCGTACACATAAAAATTAAAGAAAACAAAAACACCATTAAATCAATCAAAACATTGATATCGAGAATGTTTTTGTACATTACATGTATAGGATGTGGAAATGTGGAAACTTTTTATGAAAGCATCATTTTTGAAAAATTTAATTATTTATGGCCAAAACAAACAGAATTTTTGAAAAGAGAACTTTGGGAGGGTAGACAATTTCTTTATTCACATGGTTTTAAATTTCTCAAATCAACGAAATGTATGCCAAGTTATGCAAAGAAATGTTTTGCAATTTTAGGGGGGGGGGTATTTTTGTGAACCCTTTATTTTTTCGCTTTAACTTCTAAGTTTTTGAATCCTATATTTAGGACATAACGGGCCTTTGACATAGCGGGTTATCCTCAACTTGGTGATTTGAAACCCTCATCTGCGCCCCTATCTTGTCGACAATCCAGCAGGAGGAGTTGATTCGCCATACATACAGAGATTATCCTTGCCTTGACATAACTAATATCCCACATCGTTCACGCGTTGTTGATTGTAATGAACAAAGTGACCTAGTCACGTTTTATTGTGCCACCGGGAATGAAATAAATTCATTCGGAAGCCGCGTAAACATCACTAATTATAGCCAAATATAAATGAGTTTTGTCCTAGCCCTTTCCTATTACGCTGAATTTATAGTCACTCGCTTTTGCGGACACACGAATCGCGCATACACAAGCTCCATGGGCAGGTGTGCAGAAGAAAAAACGATATACACATGAGCATGCTGGAGAGTTTGAATTATTAGGATAGTCAATGTGCTAGATGCTTTAAGCGAGTTATACTTTATCTCAAACGTAGTAGTATGTTACTATTAGTCTATTGTTTTGGAATAATGCATTTCAATACTACACATTGTTTTACTAACATGTTACTCCAATTACGACATGTCGTCGAACGAATTGAACACAGTTAACTCTTTCGGTGACTAGTGTATCAACAACGTGGTACAGGGTGTCCCAAAAATGAGGCCCCTCATTGCGCCCCTTTAAAAAAAATATGTACCCGTTTTTCACTCTGTCCACAGATAAGGTTTGGCTACATCAAATATTAAATGAAAAAAAAAGGTTAATGACATGGAAAGATAAGGCCTCGGAACACATTCACTGGTGTGATAAACGTAATTTAATTGGCATATTTAACAGTATAGTTGTTTTCGTGGCTATCTTTCGCAAGTATCCGGCGCACAAGGGTGGTACGCAACGCAACTGATGCAATTGATGCAATGAGGACTAGGGCTGAAACCTGTATTCGTCAAGGAGGCAACCAGGTAGAAGGCAGAGCAGCACAGTAAACTCACTTCAAAAGAACCAAAGACAAACTAAACAGCCCTTTTCCGGGCTACCTTTTATTCCAAAAAGAGAAATTACTTATGTTGTCAATAAAAAGAAAAAAAGAAACAATAAAGTAAGAAAGTAAGAAACATAATAAAACAAAAAGGCATAAAATAACCGAGAAAAACATAAGTAATTGCAAATATAGCAAAAGAAGTCCCATCCCTCATCAATTTCGCCCAAATTAATGACACTTAACAAAATCCATAACCCATAAGCCCACCGGTAAAGCACATTCCCTAAAAAATGTTTATAAAATTATCATCGAGGAATGTTTTATATTCATGCATTCATGCAAGTATACAGGGTGTCCCAGAAAAAATTACCGGGCGAATAAATTTGGACGTAAGTCGAGAAATAGCCATTAGAATCCAAAAATCTAAACATCAGCGTGTAGCCCATCTTATTCTGCATCCTATACGTCAATTTTACTGGAATCGGTTGACTGATAGCGAAGAAATGACTGATTGCATAACACAAGCGTCAATTCACTTCATTCCAAGTTTGAAAGAAAGACCATTCAACACAACGCGCACTACAGTGGTTAACTCAATGGGCTTCATGTTTTGTTCTGTGAAATCCTTTTCGTTCTTTTTAAACAATCTGTTTCTTGCAAAACATTTTTAATTAGGTTTTGATCAAATTTGAAAACCTGCACGATATTGAAAATGAAAGCTTGCATGTAAGATGATGTTCGGTACTTGTAAATATCTTTTTTTTCCGTTAATGTTGATATAAATGTTGCATAAAGAATTATTGCATAAAAGAATTCCAGCTGGCTTCTCACACACATTAAAGTTGTCTGAATATTTCGTAGAAATTGTAATGCAAAGTTTAAATCTTTTAAAACGTCAACATTAATGTTGCATGGTATCAAAAATCACACGTAGACTGTAAGTACTTGATCAATGTCATTCGTGGCTCAAATGTGGAAATTTAAATATAACATATTTGCACAACCTAAAGAATTAAAGTTGGAAAGCTACCAATTACAGAAATCAACGTTTTCTCGGACAAACTGTTATTCAGCTTCAGTGAAAGCATGGATACCATAACACCGTCGGAGTATAAAATAGATAATGTGGACTAAATTCAATGAGCTACATAAACTTTAGGAAGCGGTGAGCAAGTATGAAAAAAGCGCCTGTGATCAAACTTGGAATGAACTGCATTGATGCGCGCATTATGTAATCGTTAATTTCTTCGCAACCAGTCAACCGAATCGAAAAATATGTTCGTACGTGCTGCACAATAAAATAGGCTATGCGCTACATTTTGCATTTTTTGATTTTGATGTCTAATTCTCGACTTACGTTCAATTTTATTCACTCGGTATTTTTTTCTGGGACACCCTGTATGCACTTTTCAATCTTTGAAGTAGCCAAACCTCCTCCGTGGACAGAGTGAAAAAGGGATACATTTCTTTAAAAGGGCATATCTTCAAAAGTTATGAGCCGATTGAAATAATTGTGTCGGTTTATTAAAGGTAACGGATAAAGGCTTCTTTGCATACTTGATCAACTTTTCTGAAATAGGAGAAAAATAGGGCGCAATGAGGGGCCTCTTTTTGGGGGAACACCCTGCAGATACTTCAAGCGATTTAGACTTTCTCCCAAACGTAGTAAGGGATTATGTTTGTTTGTCTTTTGCTTTTTGTTTGCTTGTTTGTTTGTTGTTGTTTTTTGTTTGTTTGTTGTTGGGTTTTTTTAATTTTTTTTTTTAAATTTTGTAGTAGTCGATAAATTGACGCTTCGGTACAGTTGGACACGATTTTCATCTTTATACAAATGCTTACAGGAGCAAAGTGTAGATACGTAATGAGTTACTATTACTATCTTGTATGTTGGACATTAAAAGATGTCATATGATACTGCAATCCTTTGCCGCATTTGCTGATTACCAATAACATGTTATTTTTAGCTTCAATCATCTAAATTCATATGAGTGAATACTTGCGTAAGACAAACTGTTCATATAACTCCAATGAGAGATTAAAACTAGTGTTTGATCATGGCGACAATGTTTCGGGCTAACTCCCTGCCCATAGTACAACGTCCTTTCTACTTGGGATATTCTTATACAAATTAACTGAATTGGTGAAGAAAAGTAAAATATCTCAAAAATATTCTGCAATTATTATGGGTGTACTGAGGCTTGTGGATCAACGTCTAGGCGTTGCTCCTGTGCGTAGCGCAATATAAATCATTGTACTTTTTTAAAAACTATAACCCTAAACCCTTAGGATTAGGGGTATTGCTGTCCATTATTATTGAAAAATGAAAGTGTGTACCCCGTAAACTCGCCTGATACCCCACACTTAATTCACACATACTAACATACTTAATTCACTCATACAAACCATCACAACCAATACAGAACAGAAAATAAACATAAAACACATTTATTTCGAATTTTTCATATGCCCCTAACATATATAAATAGACTAAAGTTCACCGCTCTTTAGGAAGCTGCTCTTGTCAAAAACAGGCCAAAACACTTTAGTTTCCCAAGATTTCCTTCAGCTAATTGGAAATATTTGAAATTACCTTCGGCGACAATCCAAGATGAATACCTCGGTATCATTATAATTACTGTGACTATCTATTGACGTTTAATTGCCTGTTGTTGTACATGATGGCTTTTCATCCGTTAGTGGCCATACAGACTCCGCATATTCGACGTAGAATACTTGATGCAAGTCTTCGTAATTGAAGACCTGAGCGCAAGAAGACCGTAAATCCACTTGGCCCGTCAGCACGTATACACTAAAGTTACGTATAGTTGCTTAGGGTTTATAATACAATCATGTTACGGGGTGAAAACATCATGAAAAGTTGTGTTGAAAGATTTGTTTTGGCCCCTGAACATGTCTAAAACATTACCAAACTATACGGAACTATACGCAACGGTAGTGTATACATGTTCAGGGGCAAAGTGGACTTGCAGTCTTCTTGCGCTCAGGTCTTCAATTATAATCTATTCCATTTCTAGTAATGTTTAACATCTAAGGAATGTTTGATGATTGAAGAAAGAAAGAAAGAAAGAAAGAAAGAAAGAAAGAAAGAAAGAAAGAAAGAAAGAAAGAAAGAAAGAAAGAAAGAAAGAAAGAAAGAAAGAAAGAAAGAAAGAAAGAAAGAAAGAAAGAAAGAAAGAAAGAAAGAAAGAAAGAAAGAAAGAAAGAAAGAAAAACAGCTTCTCTAGGATAAAAATCATCTTTCAGCAATATTCTTCATTCTTACTAAATGTTAACCCTAATACTACGAAGGGGGTTGTACAACCCCCTAACATTTTTATCCGTCATTAATAAAATGCACGCATTTACGTCCAACGAGCTAACATAATCGTAGATCCATCCTTTGCACTCATTAAAGCGATACATTTTTTTCGTACTAGTGTTTTCATAATTCTAAAATTAGAAAAGAGAATCAGAGTGGCGCAGGTGGTTCAGTAAATTGCCGAATTATTTAAGATTATGTGATATGTAGGGTAAAATTGGAGTAACTGGGAAACCTAAGCCCAAAGTACGAAATCAAATTTAATACAAAGATTTGATTTTTTTAAAGGATTTGCTTTTTGTTATTTGATATTTTTGATATTAATATAATACCGTCATTAATTGCTTTGTGATCAAAATAACGATATGGATATTATTTGAAACCATGCTTGTAAGTTGATCCATTTATTACACAGATTCAGGGTAAGTGGAACATGAGCTTGCATAACTGGAACATATCATTGAATATATAAACCTATATCATATCGATGTACTAAAGTGACATTTAGGCTTAAGCGAGTCGGAGCGGTACCCGTGCTAGCGATGTTATATGTTCATTTAATACGACAAAATACGGCCCATACTCACAGGGACAGGTATTGGTGCAATGTGTGAGATCCCAAGGCCCATTGTAATTGATTTTGATTTGCCCTGAGAGGAGGTAATTAGCGACAACACCAACTTTGATTGGTTGATTTACTCTGTATTACCCTTATTTAAAAAACCATATTAGTTAAGGGATCTAAAATGAGCGTTTATTGCGTTTCGACAGTATTTTTGTGGGACATGAGAGCACCTCAGACCTATCAATTGCATTCTGAATACGAAGCATGTCTTTCTGATATCAAATAATTTTCATTTTTGAAAATCACAATATAATACAAATTTTATGACAAATTATAAAAATTTGATATTTTGCACATTTTGATATAATACAGTCCTCGAAGTAAATTATATAAATCTAATGATATATTCTTAAAGTGTATGTAGCAGGGAGGAAAAGCCGACGGTCAATTGAAAATTTTGACCTTTCATATTGAAGATATGGATTTTTTTCCCAAAAAGACCTAATTTTTGTTGGTGTTTTGGGGAAACAAATCCATATCTTCAATACGAAAGGTCAAAATTTTCAATTGATCGTCGGCTTTTCATCCCACCTACATACACTTTAAGTATAAATCATCAGATTTATAAAGTTTACTTCAAGTACTGTTAAATATCAAAAATATCAATTTTAATGATTTGCCATAAAATGTGCATTAAATTGCGAATTTCAAAAAATCAAAATTATTTGATATCAGAATGACATTCTACGTATTCAGAATGCAATTCGATATGTCTGATGTGCTCTAATGTCTCACAATAAATACTGTCCAAACGTTCATACCCCAGCCCTTAAGCAAACTAAACAAAAATTAAAAAATATGTCTTGTAGGTTCCGACACGCCTTAAATACGGCTTAAATAACTATACCAGGAAAATAATCATACGATGGTCATTCAAATATTTCTACCTTCTTCATCACATCTCTTTTATCTTACGTACCAGGATATTGAATTACCCATGCTTATATTCTTAAATCTTGGCTACAATATAGAAGTTATTTGATATAAATGTGATTTTTGGTTGTTAAGATGTGTTGGTGAGAGCGACTGCAGATTTGGTAGGTCGGAAATAGTCTGAAAAGAAAGGCTAATTTTGATTAAAAAGGTTCTCCACATCTACGTAGAAATCATTACAGCTTTATTTCTGAAAATGTTTTTTTTTTAAATATTTTTGTTCAAATAATTTCACATATTGACCCCTTTCCATATGTTGTTGGCTTCGCTCGGATGGGCGCTTGTAGGTTCAAGTCGTATTAATTTGTTAAAATACAATAATTTGTATGCCAATTTGTATTTTGTACATTTATTGTAAGAGCTGCAAACTTGTGAAATAACTTACCACCATCATATCGTGTAAACCTTGAAATTGTCTTAGATTTATATTGTTTATGTACTTGTTTAAATATCATGTTATTTTGTAAACATTTTGTAAAAATGTTGTAAATATCATTGTATGAAGGCCTGCTTGGAAGGCAGTGCTTGCCACTGAAGTAGTTTAAATCCCTCGATTGTTACTTATAATCTTTATTCAGGGTAGGCCAGAATCAGATAACCGCTCCTCTTACCCGGGGCCCTGCAATAATATATACAAATTTAAAACAACATATGATAAATTATTTAACTTCAACCACCATATCAACATAACATATCAACTCATATTATAACAACAATATAATAAACTAAACATAGTGAGACAACCTGCATGAGCACCACACATAATGCTGTTTAAAGTGATGTCTCTTATACATCTCCTTAAAAGAATGCAAATTTCTTACACATAGATCAACATGGTTCCATACTTTAACACCACTATAACTAAAAGAATGTTTAAAACACTCGATACCATAACCATTAGTGAGTGGTGGAAGAGCTAGCTGACCAGAAGTAGCTTGTCTTGTATTACGATCATGGTTATCACTTACAAAATTGAACTTCTTAGATAAGTACTGCGGTGCTAGATTATGCAGAGATTTATATACCATAAGTGCTTTAAAATACTGATTGCGGACTGAAAGCCGCTTCCATCTAAGTTCATTAAACATGTAATCCGAAGGAGATTTCACAAATCAAAAACCAGGGCTCATAGTTATTGCACAATTCCTTAAAATTTACTTGGAAAATCGAGAGCTGGCATTTTTGAAATCTATTTGAATGAGTCAAAATTCCTCTCATGTCGAAAAACAAGTGGACTGAGCCATTACTCACAGACTATAGTAATCATGATGAGAAGATGTGAGACGTGCTTGATTTTTTGACAAACTCCCTACTTATGTCTTGTCTGCTATGATGCAAGTTTGGTGTTCAAGACTTGCTAAGGCGTATGCATGTAGTTTGGTCAAATTCGCCTTATTGTTCACACTAACTTTGTTCACTCCATAGGTTATTCTGAACACTTAAAATATGATACCAATGCGTTTTAACCTTGTCAACCACAGCCAACTTATACCAATACAAAGATCTACAGAAGTAAATTTGGCAGACCTGACACTTTGAAATGTTAAAGTTTGTTTTTGATATAATAATCACTCAAAGAGTCTTTAACCTGTAAACAAGTTTCTTCAAAAATATTGCTTCCTTGTATATCTATACTGCAACAAAAACGTAGAAAAGTAATCACAATTCCACAACTGAATAATATTGTGGTAAATTTGTTTTTGAAATATATGAACTATCTAATTCTGTACAATATGACACCACGTCGAATCCAATGTGACCTCAACAAGTAAAGTTATAAGCAATTGAATAGACGAAGGTCCTGTTTTATTATTGACAAACTGGCCTGTACAAAGATACAACCGTCTGCAATGAACGCAGCTGTTCTTGGTCCCGTTTTTCGTGCATCGTTTGATTTATATAATTCTCACAGTTAAAAATTGTATTTTAATATACTACTACCTGCCTTTTTAAAACTGAATTTTTACAGATCAATGTTAATCTGTTGAAGCGAAAATAAGTAAATTCAAAATTGCTTTAAGTTGTCACTAGGGATGAGATAATTAAGTTCGGTCCTTGACATATAATTATCTTAGTTACTAGGGTCATTCAAAAAGTTTTACCTCCATCATCATATCTCTGTTATCTTAAAAGCCAGGAAGTTGAAATTACTCACTCTTAAATCTTGGCTACAAAATAAAAGTTATTTGATGAAAATGTGATTTTCGGTTCTTAAGATGTGTTAGTTAAAGCTAATACAGATTTGGTACATCGGAAACTGTCTGAAAATAAATAATAATAATGTATATAAAGCGCCGGTATCCGTCGAGAGACGCTCATGGCGCTTTGCAAAAAACAACCAATGTACAATGATACAAACATATTATAACAATTAATACCAAAATAGTTCATCAGTGTTGTACAGTTCATGATATGCAAAGAGTCAATTAAAAGCAATTTGGAACAAATGTGTTTTCAAATTTGTTTTCAAACTACACAAGCTCTTGGCAGAGCAAACCGAAAATGGCAGAACGTTCCAAATGTTTGCAGCTGAAACATGAAATGATCTGCTGCCCCATTGGTTTCTGGCAACTGTTTTTTTTTTTTTTGAAGAAGTCATTTTGTAGCAGAATGGAGAATACGAGCTGGTGAATACATTTCTACAAGTTCATTTAAATATGCTGGAGCTGATATATACAAGATCTTGTAGACAAACAAGGCTATTTTAAATGTGATTCTTTGTTCAACCGGTAGCCAATGCAAGTCATGTAAAACAGGTGTAATGTGCTCATGTGGTTTTGTGTATGTTATAAGTCTGGCAGCAATGTTTTGAATTCTCTGTAGGTTAATAAAGGTTAATTTTGATTAAAAAGGTAGGCTATAATGAGGAAATCATTTCAGATCTATTTATGAATAAATTGATTTATTTTGTTCAAATAATTTAATCAATATCTAATGCTTGCCGGTATTACAGTTTCACTGGGTATCGTGTTTTTTGCCCAACAAAACCGATACACCATGTTCAGGATAGCCTTCATTCCATCATAAGTTGTTGCTTCGATCGGGTGAGCACTTATTGTATCAAGTCGTATTAATTGGGTCATAAGTTAAAATCATATAATAAGTATTATGCACTGTTTTTGTAGTTTGTACGTATACACAAGGTTATTAACAAATTGTTCATCTTATTTCCACGTCAAGATGCACATTTTGCTTAAAATAAGGACGTGTAATTACGAATTGCCCAAAAACGTGGTCTAGTTGAATTCTGACCAATTTCACTAACATTTCTGTGTCTGTTGAACCCTTCGATGATTTCATCTCATCTTATTTTCTTTTGAAGCCCAAAGCAATTCAGGGAGCTCCAATAGGAACAAAATATTTATCCTGAGTATTAAGCAGTTGGACATTTTTATGGAGAGTATCCACAGCTACAATACGATGCTTACTATACTTTTGGCTTCAGTTTTTAACCGTTTCCGACGTACCAAATCTGTATTCACTTTAACCAACATGTCTAAACAACCAAAAATCACATTTTCATCAAATAACCTTTATTTTATTTTGTAGCCGAGATTTAAGAGTATAATCATGGGCAATTTCAATATCCTGACACATAAGAAAACAGAGATGCGTTGATGGAGGTAGAACTTTTTGAATGACCCTCGTACATAAACTCTAAGCTATGCTTCCCAATATATAAACATACGTGCTGTCTTTAGGGTACCATGTAAAATAATCTATATGGCAGAAATTTCCAAAATACGAACAGTAAGGAAGCTTGAAAGCAGATAAGTTGAGATAAATATCTAAGTAAATCGGTTTCCTAGGGATGAGAAGATGAGAATGAGATGACAAGATTCTGGATCATGTTAAGTCGACTTCCTAAGGACAAGATAATATGATAGATATGATACGAGGGTCGGTCAGTATGTAATAAGAGTTGACTTGTGACGCCATATATGGATTGTTTTCATGGCATTTCTCAATGATCACATAAACACTGTACTTTGTGTTTCAAACAACACATGTAAAAATTATATCACACACATGATTCATGATTACGTAACATCATTAGCATAAAATCAATGGTCTAGGGACACTGCCAAATCAGGCGGGCATTTTAAATTACAGCAAAGACACGTGTTTAAAATGTCAGAGAAAAGCAAAAATACCAAGTGCATATGGCTAGTTTTGGCCAGGAATAAATACTAGGTCCTCATTTTACTTTTGGTAAAATATGAGACTTGCCATTAAACTTGGGTGGAAATGGGACGCCTGGGAACTTCAACAACTTTAGGGCTTGAATTGAAGTAGCATTGTTCTGCAAAAATGGCAAAAATGATAAAGCAGTTATTACAAATGACATCAATTATCTCCAAAATGAAACAGATTAAAATATAATCACTGGTCACGTGTGAGAGCTGGTATATAGTACGATGATAACTGCTGCAGATCAAACAACAATCTGGGCATGCGTAGGGATGACCGATACAACATGCTGGAAATGCACGAAAATTGCAAAATTACATGTAAATAGGGCCTAAAATATTACAAAATGCTATGAAAATTTTAATTTAAATATCCATATGAATTTGTATGGATGATCTCATCCTCAATTAAACAGTTTCAAAAATAACTTTCTCATTCAAACGACAGCAATACCTCATTTCAGCCTCTTATTTCCTTTAACAAAAACGACTCATTTTCAGCAGGTGACTCTAGACCATTGATTTTCTGTGATCATTGAGAAATCCCATGAAAACAATCCATATGGCGTCACAAGTCAACTCTTATTACATACTGACCGACCCACGTACTATATGCAGGATAGCGGTACATCCCATAACCATCCACATTTATAAATATGTGAATAGTAAAGTGGTTCAAAGGTGGCATTGACAAACTTGGGATAAGATCTTTGTAAGTCGATATACAGTAAGCCAAAAAATTAAGGTACCAGTTGTGTTCACCCCTCTACATAAAGACAAATATGTCAAAATTAAAACAAACAGCTAATACTGGTACTCTTTAAATCTGATCCCAAGACCTTATTTGTTGAAATTGGTTGAGAATTAAAGACACGGTGATCTAAATCCTAATGAAGAAACGAAATCAAAAGTTGCACTTTCATGTTCTAATCAATGAAAGCACGCCGCTAGTTTTAAGGGGGTACTACACCCATTGATTTTTTTTTTTTTTTGCATTTTGTGAAGAAATTACAACAAAAATTGGACAAAGTGGTATGCAAAAAGAAGGGGCAAATCTTCTCGTTTTATTGGTGGCATCGGTATCAATGTAGCTTACATGCTTTTGAAGATAGAAGCCAAAAGGAGGTACATTACTGATGATTTAAATTCACTTCATTTTGGAAAGCTTACTATCAACGGATTTCGTTAAAATTTTGGATATGTGTTGCTAACACATTAGGGAAATAATGTTGATATGTAAAATGGGAATAAGTGGTCCCTGATTTCTTTTATGAATTCATGAACTTGGTGCTCCACAACTATCAAAAACGAACCGGTTAAAATGCTTCTATTTTCAATGTCGAGCTATATTTTGTATTTTGAACTTGCGACAATATGTCACTGAACTTAATTAAGCCATAGGTAACAGGTTACCACAACCACACTACAGCAATGTTGAAAAAGATTGTATTTTTGTCACCTATACCACCATATTAGGTAGTTTTCCGTAAGCTTCATTTTTTGTGATTTTGGTAACTATTTTATATTTATTTGCCCAATCCAACTCAACTAGGCAATCTAAATTGTACTCACCATTTACATACCAAGGTATTTTAGTATATCCACCTCACATATTTCCATTATATATCCAGTAACA
The DNA here is from genome assembly GCF_039555335.1 of Amphiura filiformis. Classification (NCBI taxonomy): domain Eukaryota; kingdom Metazoa; phylum Echinodermata; class Ophiuroidea; order Amphilepidida; family Amphiuridae; genus Amphiura; species Amphiura filiformis. The sequence continues at coordinate 29,549,168 of NC_092637.1, forward strand.
GACAAAATACCAAAATTGATGCCTCATTATGACATGTATGATATCCACAGACTATCACATGTATTCAAAATGGATGCCTGAATTTGACCTGAACCAATTGACCTATAACCTGACCTTTGATGACCTTGTAGCCTTTTTTAATCTCTTTTCCTAACAACATATTATAGAAGATACATACATGGTGTAGTATTGAATTGTCTATGTGGAAGAGATTAGGGGGGATTTAATTTATTCAGTGTTATAATCAGTGAGTACATTTCTATAGATAGTATAACAAAGGATTTAATGTATTCTATATAGAATGTATTCTACTTGGACATGTTGAAAAGAATAAATTATGGTTTGTTATGAAACACACATCTCAGTTACCAGGATACAATAAAAAAAAAAATATATAGGGCTAAAATGATTTTCTAAAATGGTTTAAAACCACTTTGTATGTAGAGATATTTTATAAGTTCAGGACATGAGATGATGAACATATTTATATCCTTCATAAATTTGCAACAAAAAAAAGAAGATGGGTACTGATGAAAATCAGGGTATTAAATCGCCTTAACGTGCTAATCAATAGGAGCACGGCGCTAGTTTTCTTGTTCACGAACGCTTTGAGTACAAATCAATAGAGCATGCGATGGATCAAACTGCAACTTTTAAATTGGCATCTTCCTTGGGTTTTTGGATCGTCGTGTCTTTATTTCTTGAACAATTTCCACAAATGAGGTCTTAAATTCGAGCTAAACGATGCAGCTATTGGCTGCTGGTTGCAATTATGACATATCTGTCTTTGTTTAGGATATATAGGGGATGAACTTAACTGGTACCTTAATTATTTGGCTTACTGTAGGACGTGAAGAGTAGATGTCAATAGCCCAGATAGCGGTGCATCATGTAACCTTGTCCATGTATGTAAGTAAAACAATGAAGTTTAATGATTAGTTGAATGTCCGACAATTTACTTTCAATAAAATTAGCAGTATTACTCAAAGTGTTTTTGGTTCAAGTAAATTACGGTAAGCTATCGGTAATATGCCTAGCTGGGCAGTTACTGTACAATATATAAATTAATGTTAGTATTTTATAGCTTTCCTGCTTGGGTATAAATCAGATTGTACTTGATAATACTTTACACGTCGCTGTTCATAGTCTGACAGGGAAACATAGACATTAGGGACGCACCATTAGATTTCCACGTGGGAGGCTGGGGAGAAAACTCAACCACTAGATGATCAAACAAGCAAAACTTTGCCCACCTTAAACTGTGGTTACAAATATGTGTATGTCCATATCAAAATGATGCACTTGTCGGCTGCTACATGTGTTTCATTTCACATAATAGCTAGGAATAAATACATCTCATATGCAGGTCACTTCAAATCATCCCAGAAGTCACATGTTTAAGGAGTGTTCTCTGTATTCCTAAACCACGTGACTTGGGGATGATTTGAAGTGATTTCCACTTGAGATAAGTCTGGTATTTATTCCTAGCTATTATTTAAAAAGAGAAACATGTAGCAGCCGACAAGTGCATCGTTTTGATATGGATGTACTCATATTTAAAAAAAAGAAACGCTTTATTGTCGACGGAAAAAAGAAAAGAAACATAGACCCCAACTTACAGGTGGCCCCGCTGGAAATCTAATGGTGCGTCCATCATAACTCTTCATAGCAATTATCCTAATGAACCAAATATTCTGCCCGTTTGAAGAGGTCCTACTTTAAATAAACAAGTCACTTACCCTCAGCACGCAACATATCGTTGTTCTTGGAATCTAGTAATACTAGAATGAAATGCAAATAAATTAATTACTATGGTACGGTTAATGTGTTAAGTAGGTTCGATGAAAGCTGTGTGAATATTTAGTTTACAAAACGTTTCACAAACGTTGAATGTTAGGCGTAACGTTCTGCGAACTTAAACAGTTTCCAGTTTTTGTTCTCAGAACGTTATCTTATAACGTTAGAAACGTTCGTACAACATTATGACGTAATAACGATATCATGTGGGGAACATTTGGAACTATTTGGTATCAATGGATAGTAGAAGATATACTTATAGTACCAAATATAACAGTCCGGTTTCCTCGTGCTTTAAACTCGGTGATGTTTGGGAGCTGCTCAGATAATTAGTGGATGCTACAATTTTAAGTGCGGGTAGGTTTGCATCGCAATCAGCTGCAAATGGTCTATTTGGAACGATCTGATTCTGATGATTCACTACACCAGTGACAGTGAAATTATAGCGATTTGAATCGTGTACAAGTCAGGTTGGTGATAGACTTGAAACCGCACAAACATTTATATGATATACAGACATTTTAATGTCTTAAAAGAAGTGACGGTGACGGCGGAAACATTAAAATCGGTCGAATGATGAGAACATTTTGTTCCGGTTTCATTGGGACTATTTCCTTTCAATGTCAGATCATTTTAGCCACAAATAAATTATGTTTTGCTATTTTGTTGACCAATGCGCGCCAAAATCTGCAATGTCATAGGACGTTTGGGCCCAAAATACAGTGTTATACGTACTAAAAAGGCAAATGTGTTGCTTCCTTTCGTCTGTTATAATTTATAGAGGGGAATTCTCCCTTGGAGAAATTTCGAAGGGGGCGTATACAATGCTATACAACTACCCCGCTCCCAGCTTCCGCCACCTATGAGAAGTGGTGTTTACTTGTATGTAAGTCGTCGTTGGTAAATAAGATCACATGCTCAAAATAGTCATGTTAAAACAAGCTACATGTGTGACCATATGAACTTCTTTTCTTGAAACAACATTTAATGAAAATATGTAAAGCTTTGATACGTATCATCAGCTTAAGACACCGGGGTGTTTTAGTAACCTTGTAATGCAGTACATTCGGACGTCAATTACGGACTAGAACATTGTTGTTGTTGTTTTTAATATGTGGCCTGGTCGAAAGAAACATGTCATCTATCTGAAATTAAAGGGCGTTCTCTGCTTTATTTGCAAACTTTGCAAGTACTATGATGTCAGAAATTACTTGTTCAGAGCTTTGTGGCTAAGGGACACATACGTAGTTGACTCACGCTAACATTTGAAGTTGAATTTACTGTTTATTTCTGTGCTACATTCCTGCCATTGTGTCTCCCCTTTCGGACTATTATCTAATTTACAGCAGGCAAAATTGGACTGCCTTCTCGCAAACACTTGAGACTAAAACGTGACTACTTCTCTGCAGTCTTAGTATACATGTATAAAGTAGAATGTTTGATAACATTACTGGCCATATAGTTTTTCATCAACAGGATATCTACCTGTTTTTATGCGGTGTCCTTTGGCTGTAATGAGAAAGCATGACCCTAGGTAATACTTCTAACCACTTAAAAGAACATCCTCTACTTTGCACAAGGAGTGAACTTAACCAAAATAATTACCCTACTTCTTGGTTTAGAGCCAACATACCCGAGCATCATGCATATGTTACTATCAACATTTGCCGCCATCCGCCATATATCTGGAGCCTTTTTATCCGGTTACGTTGAATCATTTGAGACTGAAGCCTCTGTTAATTAATTAATATTAGGCCACAATGCGTCTCCTTGCAAAGGGTATTTCGTTTAAGACATTGCATGATTCAATACTTTGTTACATTTGAGAAGAATCACTGGTACGAGTTTGATCCCTGAAGGTCCTCACCACTATTACAATAAATTGGATGGCATGCAGCAGTTACCCATAATGCAATTGGTAGTAGTTGTCCTGATCAAATTGAGATGTTACATGAAAATGTGTATCTTGGTGGAGATAATTTGTTCATAAACAAGGTTATTTTCTAGGACTACTTGCTTTGTATTTTTGTATTTTTTTTTGGAAAAATTTATATCTGTTTAGAGAATATGCCCAGACAAGTAGGTGGGAAAAGTAATTTCAACAACTATTCCTATACTTTTGTACAGGAGCCAACCGTTGTTAATCCGTGATGAACACACACTTTTGCAGTAAGCATATAGCGTATACGCGAACGCGAAGTAAATCACTCAGACGACGCGGACGCATCGTTGTTAATCGGTGATGAACAACGGTGAAACATGATTGAATCCCAAAGTGAATGCAGGTCTGGGTGACACCCTAGCTGTCACAGCAGAGTTCAGATTTTTGCAATGATTTTAAATTTAGGGATTTTTCCAGATCATGGGTTGCCAGTTAAGGGAGTCCATTTAGTTCATGTTTTTTCAACTTTGTGGCAGACAATAGAACGTGCAAAATTATTTAGGACTCTTGGTGCTACTTAGCAACCAAGATGCATTTTATTTCACTTTTGAGTAGTTTGGGCATTGCAAATCACGAAATTTGTGTTGTTTTGTACAATCTGTTTGCCGTACTCGACCTTTTTCTCTTAGTTAAAGCCATATTATAACATTTTCAAACAAAATAGATTAGCATTTCTTTGCCATAAAATGTTAGCTTTTACTGTCAGATATACCCCCTTTTATTTTTGAGCCGAACAACTACGGCAAATCAAAGAAAATTGGACTTTACTATTAGCACACAATGTCATCAATACGTAACACTCCTTCGGTCATGTTGAGGTACGACCCTTTGTTGTGTATATCACCGTCCCGCACGCCGTGTACGTACTGTGTGTTATGAACATCGTGTATGCGTTCGACTAATAATTCCATCGTAATAATAAAGCGCCGCGTTTTATTCAAAATCTCGGATTTTGACAAAACTACAGCGCCTAGAGTCTTGATTTTTGCAGGGTACATTGGTTTAATAAAGTACAATTTAATCGTGTAAAAAAAAGGAATTTTAAAAATTCAGTAAGGGCGTCTTCCTCAGCAAATGTATAATATGGCTTTAAATTACCACCACCATTGAGTGTATACAATACTGGTGATAGTCTGGAGTGATGGTGGTGGTTTTCAAACTCGGAATGAAGACTACACGCATGTTTGAACTTGTGTAATGAACTTCATCCACCACCAAAAACTGTCGGTATCAACTTTATTGAACTTTGAAACTCAAAGTTGCTAAGGATCATATATAAATATACAAGAAGTCATAATTACCGTTATTCACTTATGAGATAACTTGCTTGTGGATCGTTATTGAAATAATTTCATCAAAGGAAGCGTCATGATTTGTATTTTTGTATAAGGATACGATAACAAAACAATTTTGTTTTGAACTAGTTTTTAAGACATATTGTTGGCATTTTGGTTAATCCTGCAATTAATTAAGTGTAATGTAATAACAAAATTATGTTATAGGCCTAAAGAATTCAAACATACCAAAAAGGGTAATTTTGAGTCAAATATTTCTATTTGAGTTTATGACTTGATAACGTATTACTTTCAAGGTTGAAGCCTACAATCATTCATTTTGTGTATTTAATGGTTGATTTTATTTAAACATTTGTTTCTTTAATGTGAACTAGTGTCGAAAGCTTGCGTTACTAGTTAAAATTAATAGTTTAAAATTTGATGCAATTTGTACATGTCTTTGAATATATAGGTTATTAAACATGTGATGTATTACTAGCAATCTGTACAACAGTAGAGCAATTGAATAATAGGCCTATAGTAAGTCTAAAGATGTAATCCAATGTAATTGGATATTGAAATTGAATGAGTATTGAATGTAGGCTAAATATTAAATTATTATTTTGAATATATTGCATCATAGTAGAACGTATATCATTCTGTGTCTAGAATTTACTGTTTCATTATATTGTATTCTGATGAACACTCATAGTCACATTGCACCCCGTGTATGTGACAGTGACAAAACATAGTTCTCATTAGACGAGTTATAGTTGTCAACCTTTGCCTGACCACTCCTTGAAATCAGATAAGTTCAGTCTTAAGGTTGGTCTGAACCCTGGAATTATGGAAACTTTCGGACCTCATAACTGCTAAATTATTAGTCTAAAGAATTCATCAAGTCATTTCCATTCTAAAAATGTATACTTTTATATTCTTTAGACTAATAATTGAGCAGTTATGAGGTCCGAAAGTTTCCATAATTCCAGGGTTCAGACCAACCTTAATTTAATTAGAATTCTTAAACTCTACACCTATAAATGTATCTCTTGGCAAAAATAGAGCCATATTTATTAAAACAGTATTTATATCATCTTTATAGCATACAAGGTAAACCGCCCCGTTTCCGCCACCTATGAGAAGGGGGGTGTGTGCTTGTATGTATATCGACGTTAGTTAATAAGATCACATTTTCTAATGATGCGACCATGGGAATTTTCTTTTCATCAGCTTAAGACACCGGGTCGTTTTATTAATCTTGGGATGTTTTGCTTTGTTTTGTGTTGTTGTTGTTGTTGTTGTTTTTGGTTATAAAACATGTCATCTATCTGAAATCAAATGACATTTTCTGAAATTACGGTATTTTATACTTCGGTATTATAACTATATTTAGCTTGCAAATCTTGCAAGTACCATGATGTCAATATTGAGAGCTTTGTGGCTAATGGACACATACGTAGTTGATTCACGCTAACATTTGAAGATGCTGTTTATTTCTGTGCTACATTCCTGCAATTGTGTCTCCTCTTTCGGACTATTATCTAATTTGCCCGAGGCAAAATTGGACTGTCTTCTCGCAAACACTTGAGATGAAAAACGTGACTAATATCTGCAGTCTTAGTATACAATGTAAAATGTTCGATAACAATTTCTGGACTGGCTGGTGACCTGTTTTCAACTTTATTCTGTAGTTATTTTACCACAGTCTTTTACAATTGTCAATCAACCGCATAACCCATTTACGGTTTGTATTGGATGAAATTTGAAAAATGAAATTTCTATTAACCACAAAAGAGCTTATTTCTCAAACATTCTGCAAGTCGATATGTGCTATGCGGTATTTTACCTTTCCTGTTTCTGCATAGCTTATCGTCTTTTAAGGCGGATTCGATTTGATAAATAACATCTGACAATTTTACATCATTCTGTTGTACCATTGTAAAATGCGGTTAATCTTCAAGGCGTAACATTTTTGGGACACTAGGTATATCTAACTTTTCGAAAACAAACACTCCTTTGAATATAAAAAAATAAGTAAAACAGATTGAATGACGCATAGTTCTTGCATGGAATATTCAACATCCAGCCTTGTCCAAAACAACCTATTGAATATGTTTTGTCGTGTTAATTCATTCTAGACGCTGCAATGACACAAGTCTATGACATTAACAATGCGCAATACGTTGATTCGGGTAAAATTCACTACCTATGCTGCTCTACGTGACTCAAGTCCGAAGGGTTGCTAGTCCGAAAACCAAATTAAGTTTGCTAACCCGAAGGTTCTCTAATCCGACTATAGAATAAGGGTTAGGGTTAGGGTTAATGTTAGGGTTAAGGTTAGGGTTAGGGTTAGTGTTTAGGGTTAGGGTTAGGGTTAGGGTTAGGGTTAGGATTAGGGCTAGGGTTAGCGAACCTTATTCTATATTCGGACTAGAGAACATTATTTATTATTCGGACTAGCGAACCTTCGGACTAGATAACCCTATATTCGGACAAGCGAACCTTTTTCAGAATTCGGACTAGCGCATGGTAAATAACGTGTTCGGACTAGCGAATCTTCGGACTAGCGAATGGTAAATTACGTGTTCGGACTAGCGAATCTTCGGACTATAGCAAACCTTCGGACTAGGGAACCTTCGGACTAGAGAGTTGTCACATGATCTTGTAATCTCATCTTCTCATCGACTCATCTTCTTGTGCTTTATGTGGAATACATAACAAGATAATTATCTCTATTTTTGGTGGATCTTTTAAAGCCACAATGTTGTTGTTTTTTTAAGTTTGATCTTAACACGATTGCAGTGTGCTCGTTACTAAACTACCCACCACCATACCCTGCAAAAAATCAAGACGCTGTAGTTGTGCCAGAATCCGAGAATTTGAATGAAACTAAGGAGTACGTCGTTAAATTATTACGACCAAACTATTATTCCAACGAATACGAAATGTTCAAAACACTGCTACGCACATAGCTTGCTGGATGGACCAACCTTAGTTACGATCGACAGAGTAAACTTTTTGCCTCATCTGTCCCGGACATATCTGATCATGCTGACAGTAAAAAAACTAATACTTTGTAGAAGCGTTATTTATGGTAATGTTAGAATATAGCTTTAAGAATCTATGCATAGCGAATTTTACCGATTTTTGGTTTTTTAGGCCGCATGCCAAGCACCAGACACAGCCGATTCTATACACTACTATAGCCATTTAGTTTTTCATCAACAAGGTATCTACTTGTTGTTATCCATCCGTTTATGCGTTATCCTTTAGATGCAAAAAGAAAGCAAGATCCTTGGTAATACTTCTATAAACCACTTAAATGGACATCCCACTACTTTACACAAATATTGAACTTCCCCGAAGTTACCCTACTTCTAGGTTTAAAGCCATCATGCATTTATTACGATCAACATTTGCCGCCATCCGCCATATATCTGGTGCCTTTTTTATCCGGTCACGTTAAATCATTTAAAACTGAAGCCTCTGTTAATGTGTTTATATCAGGCCACGGTACGTTTTCTTACAAAAGATAGTTCGTTTAAGATATTACGTGATTCAATAATCTGTTACACTAGGAGACAAAAAAATGAGAGTTCTGTGGAGAAAAAGCTGTTCCATTTTCCGTTATTATCATCGTCTAAATATCTCAGTAACCAGTTCGCTTTTATAAGGCTTTTAAAAATGAAAAATATGTGTCTTTATTAAACCTCCTTTTCTTTTCTTATAGTACATTACATCTCTTTTAACCATATATGTTTCCAATTACAAATACATTTTTAAATAGTTTGCTCCACTTTTTTCATGTCATTAATTGTGAGCCAGCTATTGGGGTTAGGACCAGATATGCAAAGTAATTAAAAATCAAGATTAGACTCACACAGCCCAGTTTTATCCAAAGAGATATTTAACCTGGCCTTTAATCACTGATAATCTTATTCTGGGATTGGCTTGTCAACATTAACTTTCAAGGCGCCTAATTTGAGACATTGAGTGGATTTATAGTTATTCAACTTCAATGAACCAGAAACAGTACTAAAGTTGTGAATGCAATCAAATGCATTCTAAATTGATTCTCTAATTTAAAATAAGCGTGGCATCATCTGCAAATAGAGATTTAACATGTTTATCATTTACTATTTTCTTTTATTTCTATCATTTTTATCGCTGATAGCATAAGTTCAGCCCATAAAGAGCAGTATTAACGAGCATCGCGAGATAATTATTTTTTTAAGTGAAAAAGTGACATGTAACCATTATTTACAACATAGCTACTTATTTCTGTATACAATAAAATGACCCATTAAAAATCCAGGCTATGTTGTACAAAATCATATTCAAGTTTATCATATGCTTTTTATAGATAACTAAAGAAAAGGGAACCTGGTATACATGTATACACGTATATACTCAAAGATACCAATAAATAGCCTAGCAGTTTTACTAATATATCTATTTGGCAGATAACCTGTTCGATCACATGATCATAATCTGTGACATAATAGAATTTAAATTCTTTTTTATTCGATTTACAATCACTTTGGCAGCTATTTTGCAGAAAAGGGAACCTGGTATACAGGTATACATGTATATCAGATACCAATAAATAGCATAGCAGTTTTACCAATCTATTTGGCAGATAACCTGTTCGATCACATGATCATAATCTGTGACATAATAGAATTTAAATTATTTTTGATTCGATTTACAATCACTTTGGCAGTTATTTTGCAGTCGATATTCAATAGGGAGATTGACCTCTACTTTTTTTTTAAATAAGCCTAGATTTTTTTTTTTGAAAATCAACGTAATACGTTTACTCACTGACAAGCAGCCTTTTTCAATTACTCATTTTGGTACTTCTTGCGAGATATCACAAATCAATTCTCGAAATAAAATATATTAATATTAATCCGCGATGTTGTGAGGCCCGCGCGCCGATTACGAGTTGATCAAACTTTATAGCAAACCTTTCCGACTTTTGCTTTAATGCCGGTCACAGTCAGTATGCCGGTTCCGATTGTTTATGTCGTTTTTATTTTGAATGACAAACACCAAAATGACGGTTACGAAATGTAAACAACATGAACAAAATCGATCTCGTTTTTTTTTGTCGTCTCTTGGTTTAATTTCAACGAATTTCTCAATTTTTTTTTCAAATTAGATTTGCTGTAATAGGCCTATAGGTAAAATATCCTTAAAAAATGACACCATGGTGGCCGAATTTTAAAGAAAATTCTACACTATTAGCCATATAGTTTTTCATCAACAAAGTATGTACTTGTTGTTATCCCGATTATGCGGTGTCCTTTGCTATAATAATAAAGCATGACCCTAGGTAATACTTCTAAACCACTTAATTGGACATCCCAGTACTTTGCATAAGGAGGGAACTTACCCGAAATTACCATACTTCTAGAATAATTCAACATGTGCCGCCATCCGCCATATATCTGGAGGCTTTTTATCCGGTCACGTTCGCTTATATGAAACTGAAGCTGTTAATTTATTTATACCAGGCCACAATGTGAGTCTCCTTGTAAATGATAGTTTGTTTAACAATAACATACTGCGTGATTCAATAATTTGTTGTATTTGAGAAGAATCACTGGTGCACTTTTGAGCCCCGCAGGTCCTCGCCACTATTAAAATAAAGTAGACGACACGGCAGCAGTTATCCATAATGCAGTTGGTAAAGTTTGTTCGGTTTATATAGTAAGGCGGATAAATAAGACTCATAAAATTATGTAGAATGATATAGAATGGCATGCAGGCAGTTGGGCACAATGCTTACGCTAGCTGTGCGTGAACGTTGCGTAATGCGTGACTGGCACACGCTTATGTGACTTTACGCAAGCGGGAGGTTAGACTTTATTGACGCGCGCAGTAACAAAAGCCGAATAATTTCCGCCATATATAAGCCGAACAAACTTTAGTAGTTGCCCAGGTGGTCAAATTGAGACAAATTACATAAAATGTGCATTTTAGTGGTGATAATTTGTTCATTATCGAGGTCCCTTTTTAAGGATTGTATTTGGGTCATTTTGGGTACCTTTTGGGGCTGTTTAGAATATGCCCAATAAGACAGATAGGTCGGTATAATGTGGATACAGGTCTGGGTGACAAAACATCCTTCTCATTAGTTATAATGAAAGTTTTAGGCATTGTTTTTGTCAACCTTTGCCATAAAGAGTGCAACCACTCCTTGAAATCAGAGAAGTTCAGTTTTAATTCTTGAACTCTACACCTGCAATGTATCTTTTGGCAAAAAGTACAAGCATATTTATGAAAGCAGTATATACCCAGCAAACACAAAACGTTTTCGACATCATTCGCAAACGGTTATAAAAGGTTATCAGAAAACGTTTTAAATGTCGGTGTATATAAAGGGTATATTGAGGGTATAAAACGTTTTCAAAACATTAAAAAACATTTTTTGATAATTGACTGCTCAGCAAACAGAAAATGTTTTACAGAAAATGTTTTAATGTCGGGTTATATAAAGGGTATAAAAACGTTTTAATAACATTCCAAAAACATTTTTGAAAACTTGATACAAAACATTCTAAACAGAATGTTATTTTGGGAGTTGAAAAAATATTTTGTGAAAAATGGTTGCCCAAAATATGTACAATAACGTTTTTAAAACGTTTTCATGACCTTTATATAACCCTACATAATGTTATTAAAACGTTTTGAAAAAACATTTTAAAGAAAATTTCTGTGTTTGCTGGCTGCAAATATTTTAACATAATGTTATTTAAGTGTTGACAAAATATTTGGCAAAATATGTTTGCAAAAATAGTTTACAATAAGTTTACGATCGCGCAGTGTACACACACACACAAACACCCCCACCCGCCCACACAAAGATACAGTCACGCTATTGAAAGCTGCGTTCATTCAATTGGAATTCCTACTATAGGGTAGGGTGCATCAAGAGCCCCATGATTTTCAGAAATGTTTGCATTGAACTTCCACCTACCCATAATTTGTTCCACTTACTAATTGAACCCTTCATACAAAATTTGGTTGAAATCAATCATTGTCTAGGGGGTCTACGAGCCAATCAAAAATATGTCGCAGATGTATTACTCTTTGCATTTGAAGGGTGAAACAAGTATCATAGCTGAAAATCATGGCTGAGCAAGGGTAGTACTAGACTGCTTGATCTCTTTCAGTCACCTGGGCTTCCCGAAACCAGTACCAAAAGGGCCACATGGTGCGGGCATTGCCTCTGAGACTAAGATGAATGAATGAATGAATGAATGAATGAATGAATGAATGAATGAATGAATGAATGAATGAATGAATGAATGAATGAATGAATGAATGAATGAATGAATGAATGAATGAATGAATGAATGAATGAATGAATGAATGAATGAATGAATGAATGAATCTTTATTTCCATAATAAAAAACAACAAAATACAAAGAAATTCAACATCATAGATTTTACAGTCGCAAGTCTGCCAGCTAGTCGTTTCACCTCTTGTGGTACTTTGTCACTGAATAGGGTAAGGGTTACCATTTTGCAGTGAGATACCACAGATGGTGTTGGAATGCTCTGATTACACTTCTGGAAACCACAGGATTCACATCTTTATACATTAACAGACAGAAATGCAGTGTCAGATCACTAAAGGACAGGGGGCATCAATAGCCCAGAACAGTAACAGACTGGAATAAAGTACTGTACCACGTCACCACAATACAGGTCTCCAACAATTTCAAAAAAGAAGCAACCAACTACCTAAGGCAACTTCAATAAAGCAATTCCATGTGCACAGCCATACCTGTCCATCTGGCTTCACCTTAAGCATTGGGCAGGATTGAGCCAGAAACAGAAAATGGCAGAAAATTACACATAATCCTCCAGGAACTGTAGTTAGATAATGGTAGCAAAGGCAGATACATCTTTATAGTACAATTTCAGCTTTGCCATCCATCTGGTTTTGTGCAGTGCTCCAAGTCACTTTGAAGTTAATTGTGTCTTTACTGCCCAGGAACACAAGACATAGCTCTATAACATGTAATGCCATAATGTACTATTATGTACATGTAATGTCATAAAAATCAATTTATCATTCCATGTGAAGATTTAACTCTGATGTTATTAGGGTATTCAGAGCAACAGTAGCTTTTCATCCTTCCATCATCTTCTTAGGTCAAGCCTGAGACGAATATAGGGTTCAGCTGGGTAACTGGCTGCTCAATCATCTATGGCAGTAGCCTAAAGCTCAAAAAATATATATGGCAGCTATTATTTTGCGCATAATAAACTCCATAAAAGCTGCTTTACTCCTTCCCAAATAATATTTGAATAAATGAAGACTTATTAGTACAAAGCACTAATAATGAACAATTATCATTATGCAGTCACTATACTTGTTATGTTAATGACTGCTATTTAAATAGCTGCCGTATGTTTATAGTGGAGGACATAGCCCTCTACCTTCGGGCTTACGGTGGACCCCCTTAATGACTTCCGATTTCATTTAAATTTCACAGAGGTTATTTTTTTCACTAATGGAACATTTTAAGACTAGGTAGAAGTTAATTGCTTACTATGAGGGCTCCTGATGCACCCTAATATAGGGCAATTCCACATTAAATACTTCATTTTTTTTGGCTTTCTTACAGAATGAACATCTGTCACGTTAAATGTTTCCAATAATTGTATACAACAATTCATTTGTTGGAAGAATAGATAAACTCCAATTGAAAATAGTGATGCTTTAAAAAATCCTTAAAAATGCTTAATTATAAAAAATAAAAAATAGCACATTATTTGATAGCAGAAGGACATTAATCGTATTCACTAAGCAATTTGGTATTCATGATGGGTTCTCAGTTCCCACAAATACACTTGTTTGATCCCGTGATATAATATGTGATAATTTTTTTTTTTTTTTATCATTCTATTGGCAATCACTTTGACAGCTTTTTTTTTTTTTTTGTAGTCAACATTCATCATGGAGATTGGCTTCTAGGGTTTTTTAAGTCTTGATTGTCATCATCGTAATAATACCTCTTCGTTGACTCACTGACAAACAACTTTTGCTGGAAGCATAAGTAAAATATTTCACCAAAATAGGTCCCATTCCGTTCCCGAAAATTTTGATTAGTTCTACGTGAGAGCCATCAGACCCTGGACTTTTGCCATTGGGAATACATTTTACTGCATTAGCACATTCATCAAATGTCATAATTCCCTCCAATGAATAACGTTACACCTTCGGGATATCAATTTAAATAGCAAGTTGATCAACCTCATACTATCCTGATTATCAATTGAACTTGTATAAAGCGTAGGGTAAAAATCAACTTCTTCGTCTAGGATTACAGCACTAACAGTGATAACATTCCTTTGCCTATCATTCAATTTAACGTATAGACACTCTTTTTGGGGAAGAGCCACTTTTCTAGATTTAAAAAGAACTTGTAATTCTACTAGGCTTCTTACGCACACCTGACTCTACTGCGTATCGGTCGCCTTGGCCCTATAGTTATACATAGATTTCAATTCCCTTTATATTACTTCAGTAAAAGCCAGAGCATCCGGGTCAAAATTTTGGGCATACACTATTATACAATTCTCAAGAAATTTTTGCAATATTTATCCACCTTACAGTTCTTCCCTACATAGTGCAAAGACATTCTGCAGAGTGTATCTCGACGTGATAATTCAGAATAGTGAAATTGATGCAATACCGCAAAACCCCGTCTACAAGCATATATAGTGTTTTTTATAAAGAGCTTAATTTATTCGAAGCAAGCGTTAATATACCAATACAATAGATCGGTCTTAAAATAATACTTGTTTGTATATGCTTGGATCCGTAATTTATTTGCTCAAACTCCATAATGGCGACTGGATTAAGGCTACGTGCTCTTTTTGGTTAAAATTTTTGGCGGGAAATAATCCCGCCAAAACATTAAAGTAATCTTTTCCCACAACTAAATATCATAGTCAGGAAATTAATGATGCATCTGGTAGCTTAGATCATAACTTTCATTATACTTAGTTGCAATTATCCCAGAAAATTCTTGATTTGTTTTTACAGAGTCTTGAATTGTCGATGTTTTTGATCAAACAACATCACTCGGTGAATTTTGAAACTCGAGGCATTACCTCTTCTCAAATTAGCCCCAAATCATAATTTATTATATGCACGTGTAGCAAACACCAATGTGAATAATTGGACGTTGTTTGCGGAGCCTAAATTTGGTTTGATTTTATTTCACAATAATTCTAAGGTGAAAATGTTTCCTTTTTGGATTTCCAATTTAAATTCATTGAGATGTGATATTTTGAATAAATAAAGAGTACGCTTACCTTTCTGCAACACTTCCCGGTATCATCAAGCATCTGCTGATAACCAGCATTTTAGCTGAAAACAGTCCCTTCCTATCATTTTTGATCAAAATATGGTTCAAAAGTGCGTACGCTACGCGTATATACTGGGAACAGAGAGGTAATGAAGAGAGCTATTTACGGTGGGGTATCTATTGTAAGCTATTAGGGTAGGCCTATAGTATATCTTCCCGCAAGTGACATAAGGGCGGTATATTCAAACGCTATTGTCTGGATTATTGAGTATCGATTGCGCACGTATATATGCAACACGGATGTGTGTGGTCCTCCCCAGGTTTTGACATGATCGAATTACAAATGACGTCGTGAATGACCCAGCGTTTTCATTTTATTATTACTAAATTGATCGTCGTTTATCACGAGTCCTAAGAGTCGTA
The DNA here is from genome assembly GCF_039555335.1 of Amphiura filiformis. Lineage (NCBI taxonomy): Eukaryota > Metazoa > Echinodermata > Ophiuroidea > Amphilepidida > Amphiuridae > Amphiura > Amphiura filiformis. The sequence goes on from NC_092637.1 coordinate 29,564,938, forward strand.
CCAGTTCAATTCATCAAAATTAATTTGTATTAAATGAAAAACAAACAGACAAGTAGAGTCATATGTCTCTCTATGACCGTATTCCTACCAAAATCTGATTTTCAATACACTAGAAACGTGTTGATATGTATATCTTTTAAAATCGCCGAATGTTAACCACAGTCACGTGGCACAGTAGGCATCTTTAGCATTCATAGTGCAATTGGTAGTGGTTCGAACCCCGGTGAAAATTTTAGTATTTTTTATTCTTTTTACTAATGCGCCGTGCCGTTTTTCAAACACGCCCCTGAATGAAATTGATGGGCAAGTACCCTTAATGTAGCTTTCGTCAGAAGCACACTATATGCTTGTAGACGGGGTTTTACGGTATTTGGTGAGTGTCAGTTTAACTTGAGATCTGTTACTTTTAAGTAAGGAAATAATTTGCAGGTAAAGTAATTAAAATTTGCTGGCTATGAAATTCCATCCCGCAAACAGTAGCCAGTGATTTTTTTATTATTATTATTATTATTTTTTTTTATATTTTCAGTATTTTTTTTAACCCAGGAGATAAAAGTCATTCATGCATGGTAAGATTAAGGATTATCACACAAAGTCAGGAGGATTTTTTATCAAGCACGATGTTGCGACAGCCTTCAAATTAATTCGCAACATTTTAGTTCACCCCAAGGACAAACGGGACATATCGAAAACCTTGGACTGTGTTTATGATATCCCATGCAAGAATTTTAACAAGACCTACATTGGCGAAACTTCAAGTTTGATTGGCCCACGTCTCAAAGAACATCAATGAAATGCGGAGAAAGCGACACTTGGGGTACATACTCGGTCACAGAGGAAACACTCGCTCACAGAAGTAAACAAATCTAACTAATTTATTATAGACCATATAATAGCTTGGGAGGACGCTAATATTAGATCAAGAGAGGCCATCGGGAACAAATGACAGATTAGAGAGGCAATATGGATAAGGAGACGCGGGCTAAACACTTTTAACAGAGACGAAGGGAACTGTTTCTTACCGAATATTTTCAACCAGCTTCTAGCGACACCACCAGCAGTAATTTCAGGAAAGAAGAATATATAGAGTATTAAATCTGATTGGCTTGTGGTGATGTAATGATCTACTTTAAGAAATAATGTAATGTGCCATATATGGGATGACTAAATGTTGTAATACGCCATAAATAGTTAAGATTATTCTAGAATAGTAAGAAATGATATATACAGCCTGGATCAGGGGCGTAGCCAGCTTTCTTGGTCAGGGGGGGCAAAATAAATTGTTTGGGGCACAGACGAAAAAAATTGCAGTTGCACCATATTTAATACATTACGCGCGTAGCGCGAAATGAAAGGTATTTTACACCATTTTCGCCCATTATCCGGCTAAAAAAGGGCTTTATTGTTACAATGTGTGCGCGTAGCGAGGAAAAATTTTGTATATTACACTATTTTGGCCCTGAATTTTGCTAGAAAAGGGGCCCCTTGCCCTTTTTCTTTTCCTTTGCCCTCCTGATTTTCTGTTTCATTTTTTGTCAGAGGGGCACTTTTTCTTTCATTTTTTTGTCAGGGGGGGCACTCTTCCCCCCAACCCCCTGCTGGCTACGCTACTGGCCTGGATAGGGAATGATCTAGAGAAGCTGTGTGAAGTTCTAAAAGGAACTCTGTGAAATGTATGTTAGCCAGTATTGGTACAAAGTTACCAAAGTTGTCAAACTCTGGTTCGCGGTTCTTGCATGTTGCATGAGAATGAAATACACCAAATGCGGTAGTAGAGCCACTAGTGCTCGATTATGCTGTCGATTAAAAGAAGCGGCAGACTGAAATATTTTGCAGGACTAACATAGTGTGTTATCTTTCTGTCAAGTGGAGCAGAAAGCTTGCTCAAAACATCTGCGAGAGAGGAGCTTACGGTCAACCACTTGTAATATTTGTAAAGCGCTAGCATAACATAGTCATCAGGACTTTGGACTGAGATTGTGGTAAACCAGGGGTTTACCTTGGATACCGGCCGGATATACAGGATCTTGGACATTGCCGGATCTTGGATCAAGAACTGAGACCATCAAAACGAATCTCATCGGATCTTCAACTATTCAAGATCCGCAGACTTACATAAGTAATCGTAGTAAAAGATATATGTATATTATTTCTCATCAGTTTAATTAGTGTGTGATTTTGTATTGTTATCGGATCGACAGCCATACTGCCATACTGCACTAATTAATAAATAATAATCAATTTGTTGTATATATAAACTGTGTATTTACATGTTTGCTGTTGAGTGAACTCCGAAACAGTTGATTTTGGCCTGGGTAATTGCTCCCTTTTTCGGGTTTTCCCCCTTTTTTTGGTTCGGAGAGAAAGCAAAGGAAATGTCTTTGCACCCCTTTGTCATTTGATATAATGTATAGAGGTTATCCGTGTTCTATAAGCTGCATATCCTATCAGCGACTGTTATACCTTGTTTAGGACTTTCAAAAAAGTACCTGCATGTGCAACCATTACTGTTTCAAAATAACCCGCCAAAGTCATGCAGGTAACTCCGAGGTCGTGCATTGAATTGGTTTGAATGGGGAATACTACGGGAACCAGCGCCTTTTGTTAGAAGTCACGCATGAGTAAAGTGGATAACCTCTATTGTTTGTGCTGAACTGCAGCTTTGCTTTACAAACACGCCTGTATTGTTGTAGTATTATATAATTTAATATGTATATAATTTAATATATATCACATTATCTGACAAAGAGCTCTTATCTGAACAGCTTCGTTTCAAAAGGCCTTACATCCACTTTTTGATTTTTTGAGAAAAACAGGGTTTTTTTAATTGTGCAATTATTATTTGCTCGATTTGATTCAATTTGGTTTTGGATAAAATTCTGATGAATAGAAATTAAAATAATAGGTTTGGTGCAGGCCTTCCAGTTTATTTTATTATTCATTCGCACCTTTTGTGGATGTAAGGCCTTTTGCAGTAAAATTAATATACCCTTTTTCTAGAAACCTTTGCAATCAAATTTAAGCCTACTTTATGTAACTTCACCACGAATGCTTTCAAAATCAAAAAGAAAAATTGAAATATTTCATTTACTTTTTAAATTATGATTTTTTAATTTAAATCGGCAAATGCTCATTTTTGAGTATTTCCGAAGCTACAACTTTTGGAAATTCTGATTTTTGTTTTCAAACATAGTGACCCCCAAAACAGTTCCTTTTGGTTTTAATAGTTAAAGAACATTAAAAGAAATGTTCTCTTTGTAACAAATAGTTTTATTAAAATCATTTTCTTAAACTTTAATATTCATTTTAAGTTCAGATTCCATAAGATTTCCCAAACGGGAAATACGATATCTCCGGAAGGTAAGGTGGTATAAAGATCAAACAACTACCATCATTAAAAAACCTTTCTGATAATTTAAGAGCACTTTTCGTGTTACTCATTTACTAGATAACGAAGCATTAGTATCAATAATAAGATCATGAAGTTGCGCAATATGCTCTCTATAACTTCTACTCATCTATTATGTGGGAAAGCACTGTCTGTTTAAAAATGTATATAACCGAAATTAGAAAATGACATACAAGAGAGGTTTGGTAGACTGAGGAACGTGTTGTAAAAGCAATTTGCCAATACCGAAGTAATTTGTTTGCTTCGTTAAGGGCTGGGGTATGAACGTTTGGACAGTATTTATTTTGGGACATTAGAGCACATCAGACATATCGAATTGCATTCTGAATATGAAGAATGTCATTCTGATATCAATAATTTTGATTTTTGAAATTCGCAATTTAATACACATTTTATGGCAAATCATTAAAAATTGATATTTTTGATATTTAACAGTACTTGAAGTAAACTTTATAAATCTGATGATTTATACTTAAAGTGTATGTAGGTGGGATGAAAAGCCGACGATCAATTGAAAATTTTGACCTTTCGTATTGAAGATATGGATTTTTTTCCCCAAAACACCCAAAAAAATTAGGTCTTTTGGGAAAAAATCCATATCTTCAATATGAAAGGTCAAAATTTTCAATTGACCGTCGGCTTTTCCTCCCTGCTACATACACTTTAAGAATATATCATTAGATTTATATAATTTACTTCGAGGACTGTTATATATCAAAAATTTGAAAAATATCAATTTTTTATAATTTGTCATAAAATTTGTATTATATTGTGATTTTAAAAAATGAAAATTATTTGATATCAGAAAGACATGCTTCGTATTCAGAATGCAATTCGATAGGTCTGAGGTGCTCTCATGTCCCACAAAAAATACTGTCGAAACGCAATAAACGCTCATTTTGGATCCCTTAAGCTGCTTAAAATAGAAGAAAATAACACGTTATAATTGGAACCGAGAGAAAACCCATTAGATGACCTAATTTTAAATGCAACTTATTATTTATTTACTTGTTAAGTGACTTTTAGTACGGAAATGGACTCTTAAATATTGCAAATCGTTAACTCAAGACTTACACTTCCAAAATCAAGTAACATATTTTATTTATCAGGAAGTACTTTACGTCTTGGTTCAGGGCCCGTATTTGTCCCGTTTCAACCGCGTCAGAAACGGTTTGAAAAAAAAGGTTAATTTTGCTTAAAAAGGTTGCCCACATCTTCGTGGAAATCATTACAGATTTATTTCTGAAAACGATCAAATATCTAATATCAATATCTAATGCTTGCAGATAATGCTTTTTACTGGCTATCGTATCGTTTTGCACAACAAAACCGATACAAGTTCAGAATAGCTTTCATATTGACCCTTTTTTTAATAAAGGTTGTTGACTTCGATCAGGTGAGGACTTGTTGGTTCAAGTCGTATTAATTCATGAATTAGTTCATAAGTTAAAATATAATGTGTCGTATGCACGGTTTTTGTATTTTGTAGGTATGAGTATTAATAAACTGTTTATCTTATTTCCACGTCAAGATGAGTCCATGGATTAACATAAGGACGTAATTACGAATTACCCAAAGTGGTCTGTTCGAAATCCGGCCAATTGCACCAACACTTGTGTGACAGTTGAACCCTTCGATGTTGTTTTCTCATATAAAACACGATTTATTTTGTTTTTGAAGTCCAAAGGCATGTCAGCGAGCTAAAATCCTATAAAGCATTTGGACTACCGCATGTTAAAAACATGTTATGGCGATTATCCAATGCTACAATATGATGCTTTTTTGATGCAATATTGTGCAGTTTTAAACCGTTTTCAATGTATTAATTCAGTTTCCGTATTAACCAACACAGTCATATATATAAACAACCAAAAATCACAATTTTATTAAATATCTTTTATTTTGTAGCCACGATTTAAGAGTATAATCATGGGTAATTTCAATATCCAGGCATTTAAGATAAGCGAGATGTGATGATGGAGGTATAACTTTTTGAATGATCCTCGTACATTAAGGTTATAAGTGTCATTTCTGACTGCGACTCATAGTCGCAGGATAGCTCGAGATCGTAGATACGAATACCCGTATGAGCACTTGGGCAATTCTCTTCACCATTTTGACCTCTCCCCACCCATGGCCCGGTTACATAAAATACCGGCTTTATTCAATGGCGGGAAGGTAACACTTCATAGAGAGAGGAGCCTGGCTCAATCACTTTGAAAGAGGGGTGGGAACTCTGGCATGTGAACACGGTTTCGCCCCTCTACATTTTTTACAAATGTACATGCAACCTTTACTCATCAGACCAACATATTCTTGTTGTACTCAAATGAAAACCACATGATCAGTGTTCTTTCAGCAGTGCCAGTGATGCACCTTAGTCTCCGGAACAAACTGCATTCACAAAGATTGCATCAAAAAGTGAATATAGTCAAAACAAAACTGATTAATTATTACTCTGAGGCATTTTGTAGGTAATGTTTGTTTTTTATTCATCACAGCGATAATAAAAATTCGCGCTTTGCAAAATGTTTTTGATAACATACACTAATTGACCACTTTAATGATGTACAGATTAGCATAAAACAAGAATAAAACTATTTATTACAAAGGGAAAATATGATTTTACTCCTTAAAAAACACAAACGTTCTTGTTCAAAACTGCTCTCATGATGTAAAGACTGCATAAAAAAAGTAACGCATCTGTTGTAAATACGCCTATAGCGTCAGAACTAATCATTGTGTTCACAAGATTTCAACAAAGAAAGAAGGATGATTTATTTGTGCGCATTTTGATATCCCATTTGTCAAATTTCGCTCAATATGAACGATACAGCAGTGTTTTTCAAGACAAACAATCCCGAATTTAAACGTTGCAGCTATTTGTTTAAGAAATAAAGGGCAATGCATTATCTTTTACACGCAAATAATGTGTCCGAGGCAGTAAAAACGTAAATAATGGCTGAGGCGCAGCCGAACCCATAATTTTAACTCTTTTTTTTGCCGAGGACACATTATTTGCGTGTAAAGGATAATGCTGCACCCTTTATTTCTATTCAATTACCACAAAATAGTGCGATGTAAAGTGAAAATATCACATTTTTTGCCCAAATATTTCAAGTTGTTTGTTTACCCCAAGGTGGAGCGCCTGCGCGTAGCCAAAGCGTAAGTGATAGCGAGTATTGCAGAATGCGTAACCAAGCGTAATGCTTTGCGTAGAATGCGTAACGACGCTAACATACTGCATCGCGCTTTGCTGTGCGCTGTGATGCGAGAAGAACATAAAGTTCGTTGCCCTGGCCACTTTATTGCTAGTTAATGGTCTTTCACGTGACACGTTTCAACAAATCAAAGTGCGTGATTTTGAATAATGGGTCGTGGAGGTAATAGAAATTGATTTAAAGTCAGCGAGAACATAATGGAGAGTTTTACGTGTCACAATACTTGTGTAATAACCATTGCTCGCTGTAAACTGCAACTTTTAAAATCGGGTATTTTTCTTTAAAAGCACCACTGTGTTGTTGATATTGAACGACATTTAACAAATGGGATATCAAAATGCGCGTAAATAAATCATCCTTCTTTCTATTATAGGAATATTGTGAAAACAATATTGTGGAAACATTATTATTAGTTCTGAAGCTGTAGGCGTATTTATAACAGCTGCGTTGTTTTTGTGCATACTTTTGTTGAAAAAACAACTTAATTAGGGTTTGTCTTTAAAAACCCTGCTCCCATATTTTCTCAAGCAATTGATTGCTAGAGAACCTGTCACAAAAGCACCTCCCATTTATAAGCATATTTTGAACTCTACTCTATTACCCTCACAAATGTGGTATATTTGAGTGGTGTGTAGTTATCATATTATCTACTGCGTTGCAGTGTTATCAGTTGGGCAAAAACCAATAAGTGGCATACCATTGGCAAGCTTGGACTTTAAGCATTTAGAAAACAAGTTTAATAATTAGCTATGTACATTTTATGCACATTAGCTTTAGTTAGACATTTTAAACAGTTTTTCAGTATTTTGTGGCATTTTCAAATTTTCGTGAGCAAACCCAGAATTCCGTGAATTGGTCCGTTTTTCCGTATCACGGAGAAATCGTGAATAGAATAGGGTTTCTTCCCATATTTTTATCCCATATATAACTCGTATATATATTTAACATTGTTCAGACTTTGAGTGTAAAACACGTTTAAAAAGTGCTGACATCCCCATTCACTCTTACGATGAACATAATTACACAATCAAATTCTGTTGATATTAAATTGGGATATTCCAGTTTAAATTGACGCACCCCCTATGCATATGGAAGTCATAAACTTAATTTTCCACACAGAGAGAATGATGTTAAAATGGGGTTACTTGAATGGGTGACTCCATTTGAATGTTACACACCCTCTGTGGGAGATTAAAATCACATCTTCCTTAGTAAGTGTAAATATTTTAACTGTAAAAGCTCTTTATTTCAATAAAATCAACAAAAGGAGTTTAACTCTGCAAAGGAACTTGATAATATGCTTAACTTGTCCATATCTGCGAGTCCATATCTGCACTATTTGCCAAAATGTAACTCAATACTCATCTTAGAGTGCATCCACTTTATATATGAACATTAAACGATACATTTCACATTGAATTTTGTGTACGTTACAGCATAATGCAGTCTTCGTCACTTATGTGGATATGTAGACGTTGAATATATCCTTATAAACGACTTAGTGATCAAAGATTCATTTCAATAAAATACGCAATGCACTTTTCCTTGAGGAAGTGTAAAAGATTCAGCCGTATGATATATTGTCAGATGAATATAACTTTTTAAAAAACACGTTCTTTCTCAACACGCTCAATTTTGCTAGACTGATCATAGAAATTATTAAGTGTAAAAGTCGTTACTAATTTAACATTTTGATTGATTATCATTGATCAGTGAAAGAAGAAAAATGTCACAAATCACTTGCGGCAACATAAGCTCTCAGTCTGACAAATGCATTCTGTAAAAGATAACGAGTCGCCACATTAACTAGACTTTTATTTGACTAAAGCTAAAAGAGACGAGAACATTTTGAATTTTGTTTGGTAAAGAAATTGGAATCTGTCGGGAACAATACACAAAACATTGAGTAAAATGTTTAAATGTCGGGTAATATAAAGGGTAACTTTTAAAAAAACGTTCTATCACTATATTAGAATAACATTTTGACAACATTTTTTTAAATGTTGTTGTGGTGTTTTGACTATAGTGCGAGAGGTTGCGGGTTCGAACCCTGGCGGTGCCTAGTACGCTCTCGTGAAAAAAAGCTTGAAATTCCCCTGGACAAGGAACTAACTGCTAATTGTCTCGTTGTAACCCGTACGAAACTCGGGGAGCTGATCCTGGTTGTGATGGTTATTTGTGGAATGTCTAGGGTGTGCGCTCTTGAAGCAGCAGAGTCCCTGATTTGTTGTTGAATGATTTATGGAATGTGGAAGCCCTACTATAGAGAACCGCTAAAACCCACTAAAAATGGGTAGTAGCAGTCACAGGGTTTAGCCGTTCTCTGGATATAGCCAGGGTTTATGATATAGCATGGTTTTGGATCACCACAGTCTAAAGGCCCTATACTAGTAGGGCTAATTTGTGGAATGTCTATGGTGTGCGCTCTCGTAGCAGCAAAGTCCATGAATTGTTGTTAAATGGTTTATGGAATGATGTGGGGCCGTAGTTGTCAGCGACAACGTGTTAAGTGTGCTTAGGCTTGTGGATCAACGTCTAAGCGGTGTGCCCGTGCGTAGCGCACTATAAATCACTGCGCTTTTTTACATTTTATTACTCACGGTTGTTTGATTTATATAGAATTGGCTTCATTATTAAGAAAATGCAAACTATAGATGGCGCTATTTATCATAAATCATATTTCTTAATTTTTAAGGTATAGGTAATAAATACTGCCATTTAAACAGATGGAATAGGTGAAACAAGCAACAAAGAAATTTTATAAACATATTTCATCAAAAAATAAAAGGAATTAGTTTCATTAAAAGCCTGAAAGAGTAATTTCCAGTATCTAAATAGCGCCACCAATCTTGTCATAAATACATACATTTTATATCCGAAAAAGCTTTAAAAATGCTGTGAAAGTGAATAATGTTGTAAATAAGGGGAAATTAAAGTTGAAAATGACTCAAAAGCATCTGTATACATTAGTATGATACGGCTTTAAGCTGTTTAAGCCTAAAAATTGTGTTGTACATGATGTCTTGTTTGAAAAACTAATAAATGATCACATCAAACAACCGTGTACTGTTGCCAATCTCTCTACTGATGTCTCAAGGAGTCTGATGTCGTCTGCATATAGGAGGGTTGAGATTGACATGCCTCCTCCTTTGAAGCATTAAGTTTCAAAATGCATTGATTGCATGTTTAAAAATGTATAAACCCCAAATGAGAATAATACTTACATGTAAGGGATCGTGGACTGAGTAATCTGAGTAATTTGTTTGCTTCGTTATAAGCTGCTTAAAAATAGAAGAAAGGAATACTTGCGTTAATGTGAACCAAGAGAAAACTCATTACAGTAGACAACCCTTTTTAAATACAAACTTATTTAGCAATTATCTAAATTGCATTTAGCAGCATTTCCTTATGGGCATGTAATAACTTTAACTTACTCATAAGCCCAAGTACACCCACTTAAAACTTTAGCATTTAAACGATACATTGACACTGGGTTGTGTGTACCGTATTACATGCAAATTAATGCAGTCTTCGTAACTTAAGTGGATTGATGTTGAGTACTTCGTTACAAACGTTTTAGTGGTCAAATAATTGTGGATACACTTTAAGCTATAATACACGATGTTCTCAAATGAGTCTCGGTTTTTGCATATTTGTTATGTCCACACATGTCCCAATTGCACCCAATCCAAATATGTTGTGCTTTTAAGAAAGTAGAGCCATTTTAATTGTATCGTTGTATAGGAGCAAAACCAACCCAGCAAACATTGCTGTGCTTGGCCAATAAAGTCCAATACTGAACCCCCTGGTTTGGGCCAATAAAAGTTTTGTACAGTCCACCTCTATTGTATATATATAGAATGTGTGTCTGATTTAATATTAAACCCTAATAATAGTCATAATTTCAGGAACTTGAAACCCTCATTTATTACAAAAATAAAGAAAGAACAAATATTCTAATTTTGCGGTAAATTACACAGAAAATGGCGGCGCTGTTTAATGGGGCTCATTATGACGTCAATACCATGTTGCTATCACAGAGTTGTCATGATCGACTTGCAGTTATCCCGACTGCACTCATCAACAATGTTTGATGCAAACGCTAGTTGAGTTCGGTTGTTATTATTATCTTGGTGGTGTTGGTTTTTTTCGCTGTCCAGATTTCGGGCAATTGTCCATTGAGCCATGAATCTCCTTTTTTTCTCAAATTATATCGAACAGATCCCTCGTCAATATTCAATAATCTTGCAATTTCGCGGTTAGATTTTCCTTCATTATGATATGCTTCTATCATTCCCTTCTGGTGATCGGTAATTTTTGGCATTTTGAGCCTGATCTGATGTTAAAACGAAATTAAACTATAATGCGCTGCTGGAGAGGAAATCCCTGGAATGAGAATAGAGGTTATCCGTGTTCTATAAGCTGCATATCCTATCAGCAACTGCTATACCTTGTTTAGGACTTTCAAAAGAAGTACCTGCATGTGTAATAGGGTGGGGGCGAAAAACCTTTTTTCTCTTGGAACTCTCGGATAATTTTACTAGGGTACATACTACTATTGTGCTAAAATATCAGTAAGATCGGAGCATGTTTCGCCCAGGCAGTAGATTTTCACAAAATCCCTACTTATTTGCCATTTCTTACTGTATACCTCTATATAGAGAAATCAGTAGAAACAACCTGGGAAAAGTAGACATTGAGATGACATCATAGCCAATATTAAACAATTTGGGTAGTTTGTTTAGACCCTCCAAAACATCACCAAATAGCAAGCAGTCTTCAATTGGTTACCATTATGTTTTGCTAGAGACCTGTATTTAGTTAAATATTGATGAAATTTGAGTTGCTAAATTAAGGAATAGGGGTAGCATTATGGAGCATTTCCCCAGTTCTACCGAGTCAAATTTCACAATCTTGGTCTTGTTGGGTAGATATTAACTGCAAAATTACACACAATACATGAGATATGAATTTAGAGCAGCTCTGACATGATAAGGGGTTAAAGGGTCATGTGACACCTGATTTGTAGTAATTTTCAAGGCTGTGTGACCTTTTGACCTCTGGTCAAAACATGTATAACCAAAAATCATATAGCATTTATTTTTGGCAATGTTGCAGTTCATATCTGTGCAACAATACTGCATTTGGGAAATTTGAATGAGTAGAACTGTGGAAATTCTCTATAATGCTACCCCTACCCCTTAATATAGCAACTCAAATATCATTAATATTTGGCTTACATGCATGTCTTTAGCAAAAAGAATGGTAACCAATTGGAGACGGCTTGCTATTTGGTGATGTTCTAGAGGGTCCAAACAAACTACCCAAAGTGTTTAATATTGGTTAGGATGGCATCTGAATGCCTACTTTTCTCAGATTGTTTCTACTGATTTTTCTATATAGAGTTATACAGTAAGAAATAGCAAAAAAGTAGGGATTTTGTAAAAATCTACTGCCTGGGCGAAACATTCTCCGATATTACTGATATTTCAGTACAATACTAGTATGTACCCCATTAAAATTCTCCGAGAGTTCCAAGTCGATCCAAGAAAATCTGTTTCAAAAATAGCCCGCCAAAGTCATGCAGGTAACTCCGAGGTCGTGTATTGAATTCCTTTGAATGAGGAATACTGTATTCCTCATTCAAGGGAATTCAATACACGACCTCGGAGTTACCTGCATGACTTTGGCGGGCTATTTTGAAACAGTCATGGTTACACACGCAGGTACTTCTTTTGAAAGTCCTAAACAAGGTATAGCAGATCATAAGATCATAATAAAGTTTGTTTCCTTATTTTCCATCAATGTTTTGATGTTGAAAAGTTGATTAAAATTGATTAAAGGTAATATAGATGATATTAAAGTAAATAAATAGGTTTCAAGTTAGTATTATTTTCTAAAAATTTAACAATTGTTACTGCGGAAAAACATTTCGCCGGGAGAGTACGAATGCGTCAACAAAATGCACGCAAATAAATCATTATATTTTTCTGTTTTTGAACACAATTAATAGCTCTGGAGTTATTTTATAATAACGGATGTTATATATTTGTCTTTATGCAAACAGTTGTGCATAAGCCTTATTAAATTCTACTAGTTCTAGAGGCTGTCATTTGGAATGAACATTCACCATTACCCGTGGGGTATCGTCATTTATTTGAGCGTTTTAGTACACGGGGTTATTGGTTGATAGTTGATACAAGCTCAAAGTCATCCAGATAGATGGTGCTAACATTATGATATCCGGCAGGTGAACATTGTGAATATTGCAATAAATCAAGACATGTTATAGTTACAGTTGACACGAGGTAAACAAAGAAGCAGCAGTATGGTGGTTACACATTTGCATATCATTCTGTACAAAAGATTGAACATGATAACTTCAGTTGATATCCAGACACTTCCCCGTTTTATTGTTTTTCCCTACCACTGATATTTAATCAAGTTCCCCTTCATCGAGCTTTGGCAGAACACTGTCCTTTGAGGTCTACGAGGTCTTGTATTTTAAACGGTAATCATTATAATTATTAATTGCAGAAATTAGGGGCGGGGGGGTGTTCTTATCATGATTGTAGATAAAAAAAAAAAACTTAAAGATACCTAATGGTGAAACTTGTGATATCATTATTTTATACGTATAAGTAAGTGAAAACTAGACACGTTTTGGCATAGATCTTTCAAGGTGTTTATAATAATAGCAGTTTTTGTGGGACATGAGAGCACCTCAGACGTATCGAATTGCATTCTGAATACGAAGCATGTCTTTCTGATATCAAATAATTTTCATTTTTTGAAATTCACGATATAATACAAATTTTATGACAAATTATTAAAATTTGACATTTTCCAAATTTTTGATATATAACAGTCCTCGAAATAAATTTTATAAATCTAATGACATATTCTTAAAGTGTATGTAGCTGGGAGGAAAAGCCGACGATCAATTGAAAATGTTGACCTTTTATATTGAAGATATGGATTTTTTTCCCAAAAAGACCTTTTTTTTTTGGTGTTTTGGGAAAAAATCCATATCTTCAATACGAAAGGTCAAAATTTTCAATTGATCGTCGGCTTGTCATCCCACCTACATACACTTTAAGACTAGGGGTCTGTTACCGTCAAGCAAAATTTTATATATGTGGACAAACTCAAAAAAATAGAAATCCTTGATTCTTTTAGCATGGAAAGGGTTTAGGGGGACATTTTAAAAATGACATTTAAAAGTTGCATTTGGCCTGTTGGCATGGTAACGGACAAAACAAATTTTAGTCGAAAATGACCAAAATTTACAATTTTCATTTTTGAAAAAGGGCAAAGTTTGGTCGAATGCCACAAATATATAAGATGTGATATAATTTTTAATTTTTTTTTTTCAGATAGGGGCATGCTTTGGTAGTCCTTGCAAATGAAGAAAAAGCTTGTCACTCTTTTAAAAGATCCTTTAATTTTAAGTAGAAAAAGCACATTTTTGGGCAAAAATTGTAACTGTCATTTTACCCCAACATTGAAGGGGTGTAACTGTAAAGAAGAAGTTGATATTTTGTAATTGTATGATGGCATAGCTAGAGTGAACCCTTGCTGACAGATATATAGTTTCAAAAAATTGGGGTCTCAACTTCTAAAGAAGTTCTGGCTTTTTAAAAGTACCAAGTTTTTGAAAAAATGTGTATTTTTTAAGGGGAATTTATGGCCAAAAAGACAAATTTCGCTTAAAAGGATTGTGTTTAAATAACCGTAATGAAATAATTATTGAATATATTTCTATTGATGAAAAGATTAAGTGACTTCTTAAATTTGAGTCTCAGTTTTAAATGGTACAAACAAGCTATATTATCCACACAGGCATTTTAAGCATGTTAAGCAGATTAGACAGATCGCAGCGCTATTCAAATACAGATAGAGGGCAGCGCTTGGAAGACAGGTTGCTTTTAGCATCAGACAGCTAGCTACCCGGTACAAACAACAGAGTTCACCAACTTTACGAGAACACCAATCAGGGGCTGTGCAATAATGATAAGCCCTGTAGGAAGGGTAAATATGGGGAGGGGGTGTCCAAGAATGGCAACCCCCAAAAAGGGGGAGCAATTTTTGGCAGGTCAAAGGGGTGAGGAGTCTAGTACATGAACCTATACCATGGTTCCTAGCCGTCGCAAAGGAGCTCATAGGGTACTGACAATATACCAGTAAACGACACATCTGATTTGCCCAGGTTTTTGTTTGCCACTGCAAGCTAGGTGGTGGCAATGGACATTGGAGCACATTTACGGGGCAGACTATACTACAGACACGCTCTGATAAGGGCTTAGAAAAACAGTGCAGAAATGTTCAAATATGCAAAATTCTTTGCTCACTACGCTTGCATTATACATGTACATCTAGACCATTATTATAAGGTTTGTAAATTGGGAACTCAAACATATGTCATGTGCGGGGGGCAAAGATTTGTTGGCAGGCCGGAAGGGGCAAGCAATTCTTTTTGGCACGCCGTTTGGAAGTTTTAAGCCTAGCCCTCAACATCAGGAAGCATGTAAAGTTTCATCTCCAGCAGATGGATCTTCGGGGAATTCAACATCAGAAAATGTTAACCAACAAAAATTTGAAAATCATCAACATCATGAACTATGTGCTGCTTTTAACATCAGGCAGCTACTAGTACTAACCCAGTACAATCAACAGTGTTCACCAATTCTACGAGAACACCAATCAGCAATATGAAGTATGTGAAGCTTTATCTTCAGTAGATGAATCTACTAGCTACGGTGGATTCAAGAGGTATTGCAAACGCTATTCAGTTACCCAAGGAAACATGTACATCGACATACATACATGTAGAGCATTGAAGCATTGACGCTAGCACATTCAGTCAGGAAAATATGACAAAATTACAAATATCAAAATTAAAAAGCCTTCTAGCCAAGATATTGAGGAAATACAAACGGACAGCAATGCATTCTTTCTGAATCAGATATATGATTAGGTCATGAATTGGCCCTAAAGGTTATATACCACTAATAGGCCTGGACGATACATGCAAATACGACGAGTAACTATTTGTTTGCATGGCATCTGAAAAGACTGCTTTAAAATCGCTGAAATTGACCAAGTAATATAGCCAAAAAAGTAATTTTTAGGGTTTGATGCTTCAAAATGGTATATTTTCTCTCATTATATGACATTTGTGTTGTAATAGTATCAAAATTCATACGCACGGCTACGGTTTTTAGTAATCATTCGCCCTACCATATTGTAACTTGCAGCTTCGAGTGCGCACTGCCATTTTGAGGCGTTTACGGTTCAGTGCGTTAAACCAAGAAAAGTCTCAGGTCAACCTATGTTGAGTTTTTGATCATTTGGCATCTAAATCATATAGTTTCACCTGATAGTGGTATTTAACTGTGAGAGTTCTGAATATGAGAAACGTCCACCCGAAATTAGCCATTTTGCCATTGAAACCCGTGTAATACATAATTAGTGGTATTTAACCTATAGTCAGCAAGAAACAAACAAACCCAGTTTCCAAGAAGCAGAAAGAATTTATTATTGATGGGTATGAGCATGGAGAGGTCAGTGAGAATCCGGGCTGGGAATAGAGAGACCCTTCTGCTGTTGCTAAGCAAATGCGGTTTTTGGCGGATGTAAAATAGCAACAAGAGGGCATTTAGCATGTTTAGCAGGCCTACATCTGAGACGAGTATCTGACCCCACAACACACAAGTAGTTTTTTTCCGAGATATCAATGATGAACTTGCAGATCCTGCAGATACAATGGTATATCAAGAGTGCCTAAAGCAAGCGGTGCAGAAACCAGAACTTTATCATCCCATTACTCCTATTACTTTGGGGACAAATATATTATTTAGAGTACAAGATGACAAACTTTGCAGTGTCAGCATCAAAACTCTCACAGACATCTGTCAGGCACTGTTCATGATCTCATTAGAAAATCCCACACATGAGCGACTCCGTTTATAATTCTAACAATCTACACAAAGTAAAGACTTGAGCATCACTTTATGATGGGTTGCATTGGCAATGGCTTCACCATGTCCACATTTTAACTTTCAAAAAATCAACAACAACAAACAAAAAAAACAATGACATTGCATTTTAAAAACAATAATTCAAGTGCATTGTCCAGTCCCCCATGTTTTTATAAACATTTTTCTATTGTTTTGTACAATGTTTGATCTTTCTTACATTTGAGATTTGTTTCCAGTATCATGCAATCTTAGAACTAAATTTATAGATAACATTGTATAAAACAAAGAAAAATGTTACTTGGTATGTCAGTTGCTGTTGTTGCTATAAACCCCAGATAAGGTAGAAACAACTGGTAAAAAGGACTTTAATATTATAAATCCACGAAATGATCACATTCTCATTATGTTTAAACCATATTTAGATTATTGGTGAGGTATTTCAGATAAAGTCAATCAATGAGTCCAGTAGTGAATATAGGCCTAAATAAGAAGTAGAAATGATTATTATACATGGAAAACCCCTAGCCTACTCCAGAGTAGTGACCAACTGAAATATAATGTGTTTTATTTGGTTTCAATAGTTAACTTATAATCGATTTATCCATTGTTTAGGAAGAGTAGAGATTGTAAAAGACAGATAACCACCACCAAGAAATTTGCGCCCAACTTTGCACATTTTTCATGCATTAAACCATATGGCTGGGGTAGGGGTCACTGGCAGTTTACTAAGTGAAAATTACTTAAATAAATGATAACCAATGGTTATGATGGGTCAATGAACTATTCTGGGTATGTTATTTGCAAATCACAAGCCAATAACGGATTTTTTATACTGTGAAAGTGCTATGTAATTAGCTCATTTTTATCGAAACTAGCGAACTTTCTTCAAAGCAAAACTTCATTATGGGGTAAAGACCCCAATTTTTTTATTGGTTGGTTGATCATCCCCATTCATAGTCATTCTCATCCAACCCCTGACTTTAATCAGCAAACTTCTTCTTGAGAGTTATTGAATTTCAAAGTTATACCACTTTTACTAATGAAAAAATTGCAAAAAAGAGGGATTTTGCATTGCATATTACACAATATTCTAGGTGGGTGAGAAAACTGGCAATACTATTTTTGTAACGTCTAATACATAGGTGTTTATCAGCAGCAATTTAAATTGTTCCATACTTCTAGCAATTTCATTAGTGCTAGCTAGAAAAATGTGTCTTTTTCGAACTGTAAAATTGAAAAATGTACTTTCCTGTGGCAATCTTCAAAGAACCGTTACCATGGCAACAAGGGATTTTCGAATTTTTGATCAAGTTACAAAATCATTAGACCCAAATACCTTTCCTATCACAAGATTTAGGCAAATTCCATGAACCTTTATTTTTGGCTTTGTCCGCACATTGCTGAATTGATCCAGACCCCCAGTCTTAAGTATAAATTATCAGATTTATAAAGTTTACTTCCTCACCTCACCTCACCTAGGCTGTTTCATCCTCTGTAGTATGAAGCCCTCTTCAAGAATCTTGTCATTTCTGTCTGTCTTGCGCATCCCTTGCCCAAGTGGTGCCTCTATATGCTGTTAAGTCGTCTCGCCATCTTCGTCTTTGCCTTCCTCTTCTACGCTTTCCTGTTCTTGGTTGCCACTCGGTGACTCTTTTTGTCCATTTGTTGTCGTTTTTTCTTGCCACATTTCCCGCCCATCTCCATTTTGCTTCCCCAATCCTTTGCATGATGTCTTTGACTCCCGTTTTACTTCTTATGTCACTGTTTCTGATTTTGTCACGTAAAGTTATGTTTAACATACATCTCTCCATGGCTCGCTGTGCCGTGGTGAGTTTTTGTTCCAGATCTTTGGTAGTCGACCAGGTTTCAGCGCCGTAGGTCATGGTTGGTAACACATATTGATCGTACATACGCCGCCTCAATGTCATTGGTAGCTTTTTGTCACAAAGGATGTCTTTGTACCTGCCAAAACAACACCAGCCAGCCTTGATTCTCAATAAAACTTCCTCTCTTGTGTTGTCCTCCATTTTGACTGTCTTGCCCAGATACTTGTAACTATCTACTTTCTCAATCGGTTCGTTGTCAATTTCAATGGACTCTCTAGTGTCAAAGTTGGTCATGTATTTCGTTTTTCCTTTGTGCATTTTTAGTCCAATTTTCCTGCTCTCAGTGTTCAAACTATTTAGCTGAACTTCTAATTCTTTGACTGATGGTGATGTAAGGGCTACATCATCTGCAAACCTCAGGTCAGTTAACCATTCTCCATCAATGTTGCTCCATTGCAGTTGTGAATATTTTTAGAGAGATTGTGTCCCCTTGCCGTACTCCCCTATGTATGTGGATAGGCTTGGAGACATCCTTATCTATGTGGATTGTAGCTGTGGCATTTGTGTGGATGTCTTCTAGAATCTTAACATACTCTCTAGGTTGATTCTCATCCAATATTATCTTGATTCTATTCTGAATGAGTCGTGTGAAGATTTTATATGCATGTGAAAGCAGACTAATAGGTCGGTAGTTTTTGATATCCTCTTTATCTCCTTTCTTATGTAGAAGAATAATCTTGGCTTCCTTCCAGGCTGCTGGTATCTTCTTTTCTGTCAATATTTGATTGTTAAGTCTTGTCAATTGAGTGATGATTTCCGCACCTCCTATCTTATACACATCACTGGATATATCATCAGTGCCAGGTGCTTTGTTGTCTTTCATTTGTTTTACTGCTGTCTCTACTTCTCTAACAGTTACATTTGGTATGTCTGTTTGATCTGGAGACAGGAAGTTTGGTTTACTTTGGTTAGAATGAGAGCTATATAGGTCTTGGTAAAACTATGCACAGATACTGAGTATTTCTTCTCTACTAGATGTAGGAATACCATTTTTGTCTTTCATCTGGCTGATTCTAGTTTTCTTACTGTTCATTTTGGAGATCTGTTTTGGTCCTTTACCACTTTCTAGGATGGACTCAATTTGTTCTCTTCGTTTTCTTCTACTTCTCTGACGTCTCTTCTTTTTAACTTCCTTCACAGTTTCCTTGTACTCTACTTTCTGAGTAGTAGTTTTGTCTATGATTTCTCTGAGTATCTTTCTTTTAATATCTAGCTCCTCAATCTCAATATCTTCTTTGGTTTTTTGTTTCTTTGTTCTTTCTCTTCAGCAGCCTCTGTCACTATGCTGGATATAAGTGTAGATCTCGAGTCTATATCCATATCTTCCATATCCAGTGCTGTGAATCGATTCTTGAGTGTTAGTTGAAATTCTTCCCTCCTTTCTTTCAGCCGCATTATATTTAGTTAGCTCTTTTTAGAATTCTTGATCCAATAACCTATCAGGCTACAGTCCACTGCCCCCAGAGCCCCGTCTGTTAACTCAGAAAAAGTTCTGAGCCGTAACAGGTGATACGCGATTGACATGCAATCTTCGAGAACGTGGGGTTGGGTAACTACAGAGAGGCGATTAGGGACAGGTGGGCTGATGGTAATACCACCTGTACCTACAACCTTTATCCTATAGTAAGAAATAGCAAAGCAAGCAAAGAGGGAAGGAAGCATGCAGAAGGATGTTAAGAGCGTGCAGTAGGAAAAAGGGAGAAGGAATAGGAGCAAAGCAGGAGGTTGAAGTTGGCGCATCATATAGTCTATTCTACCACCCTTCAAGTACTGTTAAATATCAAAAATATCAATTTTTAATGATTTGCCATAAAATGTGTATTACATTGCGAATTTCAAAAAATCAAAATTATTTGATATCAGAAGGGCATTCTTCGTATTCAGAATGCAATTCGATATGTATGATGTGCTCTAATGTCCCACAATAAATACTGTCCACACGTTCATACCCCTTCCCTTAACTGATTGGGAATCCGCTTAAGGCGAGTGGGATGGCCGTATTTATTAAGAAATCAGAAACAAATTAGCACAAATGACACTGTTTATATCAACATTATAGGAGTCTCCATTATAAAATCCGAATCTGTAAATGGAACCCATTTCTTAGCTTCTTTTGTCCCAATATCTGATGGCATATTCCATTCCGACCCATTTTTGAATTAAAAAAGAGACTCATATTTTAATGACTTTAAATAGATTTTTCGAAGATTCACGGTTATCGCTAAACACAAGATCGATTTCTTATTGTAGGTAAACTCAGAGAAGTTAGATTATGTATTTGTTTCTGCTAAAGGCATCTCGTGTGTCTTGAGATTTTTGTAACAATAATAATATGATATATATAATATAAAGAAGCAAACAAGATCAAAGCCATTTTTACAATCTTAGGGTCATAACATATGAGCTGTAAAACTTCTGTCAAAACTCCTTCAGGAAATCAAATGTCCAACTTCTGCATTGTGATATTATGTTACTCATTCCTACACGTTCACATCTTAAAAAATATTTATGTTATATATAATATAGTCTGCTTTCTAATGCAAACTGTATAGTGTGCACTGCCACGTTCTCTGATAACGTTCCGAGTCTTAACTAATCACACGTATACTGCGTAAGAAGTGCGGAGGAGAAGAAAAGCAATTACACCCAAATGGTAAGTATGCCGAAAGTCGCCAAATTATGTCGACCTACTTTCTTTTACAACTATGTACTTGTTCAATATCAGAATAAATATAAGGTAGTGACTCTCATTTCATTATCTTTAAACAGGGTCGATTGTGTCGTACGTCGGGTATTCACACACACTTCAAAATCAGAAGACATAATGAAAGAAGGAGGAACGAAGTACGCTAATTCCTCAGTGTAATCAAAAACAAATCAAATGGGAATGTTCACTTGTTCATTCTTATGAAGATTCAAAAAATGCTTTGTGGTAAAGGATTGTTTTAATGCATGTTCATCTTAGCGAGCTCATTAAGATAAACTCTTATTAAGAAGAAACGTGCGTTCTGCTTGCAATTCGCTGCTTAACATAGCTTGCGTTACCCCATATTCGTCATAGTGTGAGCCAGTCTTAACTCCACACCAACAGCCGAACCAAACTGGCTGCGGAGGAGACTATTTCTCGATGACTTTCTTCCTTCTCGATGAGGTGTTTTTTTTAATTCTCGGTTATTTTGTTTCTTCTCTCACTCGATGTCCTTTTTCCCTTCTTTCAAATATTGCACGCCAAAGTGGACAATATCCTATTTGTTCTCGATGAGGTTTTTATTTCTCGATGATTGTTTTTTTTTATTTCTCGATGTTTTTTTTATATGTTTTGTTTTGTTTTTTTAAATCTCGATGAGCTTTTTTTTACATTGTCGATGAATGTTTTTATTCTCGATGGTGTTTTCTTTTTTATTCTTGGTAAAAATTTGTTCTCGATGTATTTTTTTTCTGATGAGGTTTTTTTTTAATTCTCAGTTAATTTGTTTCTTCTCTCACTCGATGTCCTTTTTCCCCTTCTTTCAAATTTTGCACGCCAAAGTGGACAATATCCTATTTGTTCTCGATGAGGTTTTTTATTTCTCGATGTTTTTTTGTTTTGTTTTTTTTTGTTTTTGTTTTGTTTGTTTAAATCTCGATGAGCTTTTTTTACATTGTCGATGAATGTTTTTCATTCTCGGTAAAAAAAAATTTCTCGATGTATCTTATTTTCTCCATGTTTTTTTTTCTGAATGGGTTTTTTGTTTTGTTTTGGGGTGTTTTTTAATCTGGATGAGCTTTTTTACATTGTCGATGAATATTTTTCATTCTCGATGATGTTTTTTTTTTTCATTCTCGGTGATTTTTTTTATCGATGTATTTTTTTTCTCACTTTTTTTTTTTTTTCATTCTTGGTTAATTTTATTTATCTCGATATATTGTTGTCCACTCTGGCGGCCCATAGAACATGGTGAATATGACAATACATCAAGACTTGATATTACGGTTACTTGACCTGGAGGTGTACACATTTGCATCTCCTAATGTATAAGAAGTGGAATGTGATAACCTATGTCCACTCACCTCTTCTCTTTACTGTCATTACCTACCACTGCAATATACTCCGAGTTTCCCCCAGTATTAAACTTGGGCACGAAACTGAAATATCAGGTCTGTGACACCTTATGAAAGTTATCACATTAAATTATTCAGAGATAACTTGATACAGTAGTATCAGCAACAGGCGACAAACTAACTAAGTCCACTTCCTTTTGTCA
Source organism: Amphiura filiformis (assembly GCF_039555335.1). Taxonomy (NCBI): domain Eukaryota; kingdom Metazoa; phylum Echinodermata; class Ophiuroidea; order Amphilepidida; family Amphiuridae; genus Amphiura; species Amphiura filiformis. The sequence continues at coordinate 29,587,678 of NC_092637.1, forward strand.
AGCAAAATGGAAATATTTTCATATAACAGCATATGAGCCAGTCGCATACAATTCTCGCGTCGTTGGACAGATGTTTGTTTGAAATGGGCAAATCATATTATTAAAATGTTCAGAAGAGTCTGTAGAAACCATTCTGCCGTGTTGTCAAATTTATAACCAAGCTTTTTCATTTGCCATAGAAACAGACATGTTTATCATTAATGTAAAATTGCTACACGCTGAGCAACATTACACGGATGAGTCAGGCCCAGTCAGGATGAAAGAGAGATGGATACTCTGCTCACTGTTTATAGGTTCGCCACCTTTTTTTACCATATTTCTTATATATATATATATAGCGGAAAAAGTATAAGAGACATTTGATACAGTACATCAAGTTTGAACTTTATAATGATATTTTGAAAGCCGCAAAGTTTAAAATCAATTTATTACGCCAGGGGATAAAAACGACTTAATTTGGTGTAGGTTTTATTTCTGTACACCGAATAAAGCTCACAACAAAAGCGATGCGACAGAAAATACATACAAAGCTTCTGCAGAACCACTCCAAGCACTTTAAAGGCCAATATTGGAATGTCATCTTTCCCTGGGTAAGATCTGACACTAGGCCAGCCTATGGCCAGAGGGTAACATGAGTACGTTTGTTTCACCTTGAAGGCAAGGATAGTCTTGCAAACATGGGCCAACTTTCCCCCAGGCCATCTAATATGCCATGAATTAGTTGGACTACAACTGATATCTACTGGTCAGTTTATACTCTTATTTCCACATCTGTTATTTTTATATGGGCCTTTAAGCAGTAAGAACTTAAAGAGCTGCAGCTGTTCTCGAAACTTGGTTACGGGCAAAGCTTCTTTAAACTCTTAAGTCTATTGTCTTTCTTTTTCTAAATTTAACAAACAGAAAAAACAGAAAGTCAATTTTGCCGTAGACATTATATTTGGTAAGCTCAATGTGTATAATTGTCAAGGTCTGATTTTTGCTAAGAAAAGAAACCATATAATCTATATATACCGTATTAGAAGTAAGTATCCGATCACTCAAATATAACGCACACTGTATCCTTAAAGTTGCAAATAAATTTGTAATAGGCATACTGATGAAGCGTTCAGAAAACTTTATCCAATAAAAATGGATTAATGGAACGACAGGTAAAAGACTTGCCTATACGATGGGTACGAAACACCAAGATATGAAAAAGTGAGTATATATGTGACCGTCCACGTCGAATGAGCCGTAAATTCCTCCCCCGGTCAATTTTGTTTTATTTCATGTTTAAAAAATAAACATCATAAACTTAAAAATGGTATATCATTTGACTTCAAACGATATCCAGAAGCGGGGTTATGGTTTGTTAAACTTTGCTCCTTCAACAAAATTATAGCTTTTTACGTTTTTACATGTGTCTCTTTTTCCACATTGTTGGCAATAAATATCAAACAGTCATAATTGGCGGTCATTTCAAATCATCCCCAAGTCAACGAGGTTTAAGAAAGTTCTCTCATTGTTAATTGTTGGTTATGCATACCTGTACAAAATACAATGCCTGGTAACCCACCACTTGAGCAGGATTTAGCAATATAAGCAAACAAAGACCAGAGCTATTAAAAGTTCTATAGCCATCTAAGGTAGAAGCTTATTATCCACTTCAACAATAGGATTATTGATTAGTTTTGACTATCGAAATGAGACGGATGTCGGGCCAGCAAGTTACCGATGAATATGACCTTCGTACACATTTTACACCGTAACTCAGAATACAATTTAGGGAATTTACGGCTCATTTGTGCTGCCGGGTCACATATTTCATCTATCGCATTACATTCAAAATGAGATATATGTGATATAAAACATAATATAAGAATAAGGTTAATACATTAACCGTCGGTCTGCTCTTTTCTTAGAGCAGCTCTTCTAGGGCGAACTAACCTCCCTGGTTATCAAATTAATCAGTGACAAGGTTATATCTGAATTTGACAGGTGCTAATTGATGCACTAACATTAAAACATCAATTAGCACCTGTCAAATTCAAAAATAACCTTGTCACTGATTAGGTTTGATTCACTCCAGAAGAACTGCTCTGGTGGAGCTTCCATCCGACATATGCTTAACTGAATAATGGTGATCGTAGATCCCTTGCTTGCATTCAGTGACAACTGTTAACTTGTTGACTTACCCGGCTAAGACTGATTATCGAGGTTGACCACCGGGAGGTTCATTAATGAGGTCCCGGGAATATGCTGTCATTTTTATTTCGCTCTTGTGAAATTATTCTAAGGTATGCGGACTAGAACAGTTACTAGTTTATAATTAGTTCTTTTTTAGGTTTATTCTTAGTAGGTTGGAATAAACATTCTTGTTTTAGCATAAAATCTGGTGAAAATCGTATGATCGTGGAATTTTCAGCAAAAAATAATAGTGTATATAAAGCCAGAATGTCCTAATTTTGCGAGGACGCGCTCACATTATGACGTCCTTTACGCCATCACGTGGGCAATGTTTGCAATTATTTTGGTGTCAATGGATAGAAGAAATTCATAGCTATACAAACTAACAAATGTGGTAAGCAGATAAACATCTCAAACAATTAACTAACCCTCTTCAATAATGGCCATTATTCATAAAGGAGCAATTGTATTACAAATCTGTAAAATGCGTTGGAAGCAGAATTTATTTCTGCGTATTTTGACACCTCATTTTGATACGATTGCCTAGAAACCATTAAAACACCGGTCAATTTAATTGAGGTCCAGATTTGAAAGTTGCACTTACATACAATACAAAAACACTCAGATATCATTACACAGATTTCCTTTCATTATACTAAATACAAAATCAATACAAAAACAATGCAACTTTCAAATCTCGGATTACATTTAAATGTACGCTGTGACGTCAACATTTAGTCAATTGCTACAAATGTGGTGTTGAAATGTGTAGAAATAAATTCTGCTTCCAACGCATTTTACAGATTTGTAATACAATCGCGCGTTTTTGAATAACGGCCATTATTTAAGGGGGTAGTTACTTTTTTGAGATGTTTATATATAACTTCTTTAAACTAGTCGATTCGTATTGACACTATAGTTTATGGTGAGTTGAAATATGGCATCATATTACAGATACTACGACCTAAAACCCCAGATAAATAGAAATCGGAGATGAGTTTATATGGTGTGACTTTTAAAGTTGTGCCTTTTAAAGAAAGAATAATCTTTCATTATTATTTGTATTGAACTAAAGAGAGACATAATGCTTCACTTAATGCAACAACATGTGACACGTATTTTAATAATTAAACTAATACTATCAGAGACTCTAAAGAGTAGTTAACCCATCCTGTTGGTAATTTTTGATCGTATCGTCAGTAAATATAAAACTAAATAAAAAATTATAGAAAAAGAAGCCTTGGATGGATACCATACTTGGCCTCTATGGTGATTATCTATTCCGATACAGATTCTGTGGGCTATCGCTGGTGAACTATTTGATAATACTGGTTAAACTGTATATACACTAAAACTAGACCAACAACTTCAACTTACATGATCCATTTTTATGTGGCAGGTTCCGTGCCAGATTAACAGACAACTGTCACGTATGTTGGTTGAAAGTGAAGAGGTCACCAATATGATCGGAGTTACAGACGTTCCTGAGTGCATCAGTGTTTTTATTCTGTAAATCTAAGTGCCTAAGTTCCTTCAATTGAAAAACGTATTAGTAATGAATTGTACAATTTATTGATCGATACATTAAGGGATCTGGAATAAGCGTTTTGGGTGTTTCGACAGTATTTTTTGTGGGACATGAGAGCACACCAGACATATCGAATTGCATTTTATGACAAATTATTAAAATTTGATAGTTTTAACATTTTTGATATATAACAGTAAAGTAAATTTTATAAATCTAATGATATATTCTTAAAAAGCCTACGATCAAATGAAAATTTTGACCTTTCACATTGAAGATATAGATTTTTTCCCAAAAAAATCCATATCTTCAATATGAAAGGTCAACATTTTCAATTGATCGTCGGCTTTTCATCCCACCTACATACACTTTAAGTATAAATCATCAGATTTATAAAGTTTGCTTCGAGTGCTGTTAAATATCAAAAATATCAATTTTTAATCATTTGCCATAAAATGTGTATGACATTGCGAATTTCAAAAAATCAAAATTATTTGATATCAGAAGGACATTCTTCGTATTCAGAATGCAATTCGATATGTCTGATGTGCTCTAATATCCCACAATAAATACTGTCCAAACGTTCATACCCCATCCCTTAAAGCTGATTTTAAGTAACAAAATAAATTGCTTATTATGGTTTTTAATTAATTTACAAGGAAATGAGCAAAAATACTCTCAGTGTGGTTCCATGTTTTTTGGTTTTTTTTTGTTTGTTCTGTTTTGGGTTTTTTTTTTTTGTTGTTGTTGTTTTTTTTTTGGTTTTTTTTTGTGTGTTTTTTGTTGTTGTTGTTTTGTTTTGTTTTGTTTTTGTTTGTTTTTGTTGTTGTTTAATGTTGCCAGTGGTCAGAAAATATAATGCAAACATTTCATTTTTATATCAAGACATATCAAAGCATTAACCTTTCGGTAAATCTGACCAGTTGGCGCTTAGATAGCTGTACAAATGGTAAAACACCCTTTTTTAAATGCCCTTTTTTTGTCAGAGAAGAACGGCACTTGTTTACATTTAAGAGTGTGCAGAAAGTATACACGAAAGTGGGGTTCTGATTGGCTGGATCAGTCGTCTGACAATCATAGCAACAGACCGATAATCTGATTGGCCGATTGTACGTCATATCGTTGTTCGGCGAAGATCAGCGACTTTGAAGTGAACACAAGAAAAGAAATGAAATGAAAAGACGGGGTCATGTCAGTACTCGTGAGGACAAAAGGTCGTTTATTGCTCTAATAATCCAGAATTATCTCCTAATTTTGTCTAAAATCAATGCGCATTGGGAGCTCATGCAGGTATTTGGAAAGATTACATTTTTATCTTCATACAGAGTGTTCTCCCCTGATCATTTTAACATGTGATGATTAAAGGGTCAAGCAGCTTACGATGCACAATAAATAGATCAGTGTCCACTCCGTTATGGCCATTTGTAATGTGATATCTTTGTCAACACGTTATAGTTTTCAGCAGAAAACTTCAGCGGTCGTAAATTTGGCGCCGTTTATGGCGAATACGGAAATGGGATTCTGATTGGCTAATTGTATCACGTCATCATCACGTGACCTTGTTCTTTTTACGCGATAATTAAGTCAAGGCAAATGGACAGAGCTAAAATCTTTTGCTGAATGGTATAGGAAACATTACCCCCCCCACACACACACACACACACCCCCACACACCCCCACCCCCACACACACACAATAAACAGGCAAGGAGAAACAAGAAGAAAAGAAAGGGGACAACAAGAAAAGGCAACTTGTAGAAAATGTAACAAAAAATGGTGAAGAGCACAAAAGGAAAAAGTAACAGATAAAGGTTATTTTAAAGAAAAAATGGAAGCGAAAAATCCCAACAACAAACAAGCATGCATTAACCAACAAGGCACTTCATGTTACCATTTGTCACTCATATCGAAAGGCTTGGCAACAGAACGCTTCTTTAATCAACGCATCTATACACAGTTTCCACCTTGATACAACCCACAATATTAGCCTTAAAATGCCTAGTTTCTACACAGTTTATGTTTACACTACACGCTTGAATGCATAGAATCATAAAAACCGTGTGAGCTTCTAGCTGGTGAGTAATGGAAAATACGGCATCTGTGATTGGTTTAAACCCCCGAATGTTCCCTTCATCCAATCAGAAAGATTTAAATATCGAACGAAAGCTAAAACTTACCGCTAAAAACACTATTCTTTATTTCATCTCGTTAACAGATGACACAATGTTTATAGCAAAGCGAATGTGATAAATCTGTTAAATGCGGCCTATTCACGCACAATATTTGACCAAGATGTGTTTTTAAAAGTAAAAAACCCTGGTTGATCCTTATCATATTTTGCAAATGTGATGTCATTAAATAAAAGAGCAGACTTAGAGTGTCCCTATACTAGATCCATTGCAATGAGCAATTCTCTTTATATTCTTGTGCACAAATTACTACTTTCGCCTGTTTTGTCACACGGTCGTAAAGTCAATGAACAATGTCTTTACGTAAAGAGCGCTTAGAAATTGATATGATGGAATCAGATATTCTTATTTTTCTGAAATCCGATAACATTGATAAATTAGCCCTAATCCGTGATAGATTTAAATTACGGACCTCATTTATTGTTGCCAAAACAAAGACACTTTTGTAATGTGATACGGATACACTATCCTTACGATATTCATATTACAATATAGCAGCATAAAACAACATTTTTACAACAGTATAAGATTATGTTCTTTCTTTAAGGTGTCGGTTACTTAACGTGGTCACCAGACAAAATAATCGATTACTTAAAAAGTAAAAATCGCAGTTTAACAAATAACGGTAAACGTCACGGCGGTAATTTTGGTGTCTTAATATTTTGGTCTTTTTGTTTTTGCCTTAGTCAAAAAGCAAATGACATCCCGTGAGCGCTTTGAAATAAAAGTCCAGAATCAGTGTAATATCATAAACTGGCCTCAAAGAATAAGAAAAATATTGAATGCAAAAACAAAGGCATTTTGGGCTCTACATGGCGGCCCTGATTTGGTACAATGGTCTAATATGAAAATCGCTGTTTCTAAAAAAAGAACTTTGAGTAATTGATGATTTTCTTTTTTCATCAAATGAATTTATAATCAAATTTAATATCGTTGAAAATATAAAAATCTTACTGTTTGCAAAATTTGGACTAATTTGGTTATACGTCAAGAACCATGCGTCACAAAGAGGCATAATTATACATTTTCTGAATACTTTGGTGGGTTTGAATTGACCGATTCGGGGGTTGAGAGTCAGAAAGTCAACTTTATGCTCATTTTGTGAGAGCTGGACATGGTGAGTTACGGCATTCTGGTTCTGAACCTTCGAATTATTGAAATATGACTCTGTATGACCTTCTACGGCTTCTAATCTTTTTGGAACAAGAGGCGTTTTAACCAAGGGTTTTCTGGTATTTCAAGGTCTTCAGCATTTAGGGGCTGTCATTTTTTCTTCGAAAGGGGGGGTCATGAATATACTGGGGAGAATATTTAGACCAAATACAGGGGTTATAATTTTTTAACACCCAAAATAGGGGGTTATAGAATTATGAAGGGTTGGTGACTCAAAATTTTCGTTCGCTGTGTGCGAATTCCTTTAATTTAACAATCAAATTGTGCGCACAATCTTTCGTTATATATATATCAAAATGTTTGACTTTACGCAATCCATCAAATTTTAACGCATTGCGCCCACTTTCTTCGCTTTAATGTTTTGGTGCACTCCTCGACTTTGTTCCGGCAATGAATAATTTGTCTTGAGTCTGTGTAGGCGGAAGGGGGGGGGGTCATAAAAAATTTCGACCCAAGATAGGGGGGTCGTAAAAAATGTTTGCCCGCAATAGGGGTTCATAATCCCGCGTGATTTTTGGGTGGATTTCCTTCTGGTGATTTTTTAGATCCCTTTTGAAGAACTCATCAAAAATGTGAGTAAGCTGGTACTGCCCCTCGTCTCTATTCATTGTTGTACGTCCCCTCTTTCTTATTTCCATAACAGATCATGTTTTTGACAAACCATGTCATCGGGTGGGGGAAGCTGAGGTCATGAGCACGGAGAAAAATAGATACAAGCGCTGGATCAAAGAAAAAAGTGCATTTTCTTGGATCAGATACTACGAACTTTGGTCACTGATTTTATTTTTGTTGTTGCAATAACCGTCTGGTACAACTTGTTAGTATTACAAAGCCAAAATCCGATGAAAATCTGCTCGTTTAGGCAAAAAACCCCATTTCAAGTCTGCACAAACAGTCTGATTATTTTTTTTTAAAAACTCAGTCGAAATCGATCCACGAAGGCAAAAAAAAAAACACGTTAAGTTAACACAAAATCTAGGTCGGTCGGTCGGGCCAGTAGAACATGATATATGTCGTTGCCTAAGCCTTACTGTCTATTGAAGTATCGTTTAAGGACTTAAGCAAATTGGGTTATTCCAGTTGAAATCCTTACACCTCCTATGGAAGACATGGCTTCAATCTCCCACACACCGGGTGTATATTTCAAATCAGTCGTTCATTCAGGTTACCACATTTGAAATTCATACTGTGTGGAAGATGAAGGTGTATGGATTTCGGATGGAATAGTTCGATCAAGCTGATCTCTGTCTAATGTTCAACGACGTGACAGTAATCACAGTATCTCAATAACAACACTGTTCTACATATCCTTGGGCCTCCTCTCAGTTTTCGCTTGTAACTGACGATATTATTGTCTCATCGGCCAGTAGCGTCATAGGGGCATGACGCTACGCCATTTGATTGCAACAATTAGAAAATCCCATAGGAAAATTGCCGAAAAACGGCTGGTGCCCCCCAAATAAAAAAAACGTGTGCAGTTTATTTATCCACACTTAATTAATTTTACAACATGCCAACCTACAGTCACCACAAAGCTGAAAAAATAGCAATATTATTATTGCTTGGTTTATTTGTTAGTTTGGGGTTTTGTTATTGCTTAGATTATAATTATTTTTTTATATTTGTATTGGAAAAGCAATAATTTGCCCCAGGTGTGTTTTTGGCTGATGTGCTGAACAAATTGTGTGATTAAAATCTGTGTATTTTTACAGAGTTGACGCCCAGGAGGTCAAAGTATGACCTTGGATCTTTTTGCTCACAATTAGGTAAAAACTCCCGGGTAAAACTATACTCTTTTAGAATCCTTATAACTAGAGTAGTTTGGTGTGCTTTTCAACAAGATATGAGAAACATTATGTGCTTTATGTAGTTTCACTATTATGCAGCACTATCTGCTAAACCCGTTCAGACATGCAAAAGAAAAGCCTTCAATTCCTGATTAATGAGATTTGGTTATCTTTTATGGGCAATTACTAATAACATGAAAGTTATTTCCAATGAAGTAAACCCATAATGACCATTTTATTGCACATAAATAATGATGGAATATGTTTTGATAACCTTATCGAAATAAGTGAAGTGCACACGACCTCATCCATTTGTACGATAGCCTTCAATTGCAGATGAATGAAATTATCTTTAATGTGATTTTGTTATCTTTTATGAGCAATGTATTACTATAAATAACATGAAACCATGTTATTGCCCATAATAAAACCAGATGTTCAATTTATGTTGCCCCATAATATTCGACATTGTCTATATTTTTTTCTGTGGACCCAAACCACGGTTGTTTGATGGGATCATTTATTAGTTTTTGAAACAAAATACCATGTACAACCAATTTGTAGGCTTAAAAAGCTGAAAGTGATATCGTGCTAATGTACACAAATGCTTTTGAGTCGTTCTCAACTTTAATTTCCCCTCTTTTACAATATTATTCACTTTTATAGTATTTTTAAAGCTTCTTCGCATATAAAATGTATCTATTAATGACAAAATTGGTGGCGCTATTTAGTTACAGGAAATTACCATTTCATTGTTTGACAAAATATGTTTGTAGAATTTCTTTGTTGCTTGTATCACCTATTTCAGCTGTTTTAACGGCGGTATTAATCACCTAACCCATACAAATAAAGAAATATGAGTTAGGATAAATAGCGCCATCTATAGTTTGCATTTAGTTAATAATGAACCCAATTCGATGTAGGCCTACATCAAACAGCCGTGAAACCATGTATCTATAATATGCTTTCAGTACTTTGCTTCTGGAATTCAAATTTACTAGTAAATTCCCACTCTTATCTTCCTAATAACCAGGAATGCCACCGAACCCGCTCGAGCAACACTCACATACTACGTGCGTGTTTGCATCCATGAAACTGACCAACCGGTAGCTTAATTCAATCGCAGTCGAAAACACGATTCAGACTTGTGTTTTGGGGCAAACGGATTTTATAAAACCATTTGTTTGGGCAATCATGATTTTCACATAAGGGATCAAATCAAACTCGACCGCTGGTTATTAAATGATCATGTAAATCATTCTACAACTGGTCTTAAAATGATCACATCAATCATTTTAGTGCAGTGATAGCGCTATCTTTTGTTATTAAGTTTATGCTGTATATAAAATGTTTTGAAGCTATATTTAACACCATAGAATATCATAACAAAAGGTAAGTAAGATTTTCGATACGCAAGGTTGCGCAAGGTGTTTTGAATTTTAACCCAAATTTTGTAAGGTTACGTAATTAGATAGGATATTTTTTGACTTCCCTCATGGTGCACAGGAAGGTTTCAATTCAATACACAGACCTTCAGCATTGGGTATCTGTTTATGCACTCAAAATCAAACATCCTCCCTGCTCTGCCGCTCTCCAGCGAAGGTGCAAATTAGAAAGAAAGGACAACAACAACAAAAAACAACAACAACCACAACTACAACAACAGCAATAACAACAACAATAACAAAACGACAATTTTTTTTTATGTTACACTGTTCAAAATAGCACCTAAAAGTCATTTTTATCGGATTTAGTCCACTTTTTGCATTTAAACGTGTTCCAAAAACACGGGAACTGCAGCATATTCAGCAAAATAAACCTGGCTACAGACATGACCTTTAGTAACACCTTTAATAAAACAAACGAGCAAAATATCCATCACTGAACCATATATTGCCGATTTGTCAATTAGTACGAGACTCAACTTTAAAAATTCTGGTCAAGTATGACATTTTCCTTCCATGATGTGTTCGAAGTAAATAACAAATCACGAGCAAGATGGTGAATTAACGATATAGTGCGATCTAGTTTCTTGATATCCAGACGAATTTAGCCAACGGTGCAAAGTATCAGTAATATCTTCGTAAATCTTGCAGGATATATCTAAAATGTCATCAAGAGAAAGAAGGCTGTTTTCGATAAGCCATTGTAATATTCTATTTCCCAATTGGGCACCCAATGCATACTCAATTTGCGAATACTTTTTCACCTTGTCCTGATTCAATCAATCATAATTCGTATTCGTTTTCTCACGTTACAACACAGTAAATAATTATTACTCAACTAAACTGTTGAGTAAAAAAGGAACAGAGCAACAAGGGGAGTAAATTATACTCAACGTTGATTGTACTCATATTGAGTAAAAATTAAATCAATATTGAGTTCAAGTTGACTCAAGTTCGTTCCCTCTTCCTATATTAGTATTTATTGGGTATGAACGTTTGGAGAGTATTTATTATTGGGGCATTAGAGCACATCAGACATATCGAATTGCATTCTGAATACGAAGAATGTCCTTCTGATATGAAATAATTTTGATTTTTTGAAATTTGCAATGTAATATTTTAACATTTTATGGCAAATCATTAAAAATTGATATTTTTGATATTTAACAGAACTCGAAGTAAACTTTGTAAATCTGAAGATTTATATTTGAAGTGTTTGTAGGTGGGGTGAAAAGCCGACGATCAATTGAAAAAATGTTCCCAAAACACCAAAAAAAATTAGGTCTTTTTGGGAAAAAATCCATATCTTCAATATGAAAGGTCAATTGATCGTCGGCTTTTCCTCCCAGCTACATACACTTTAAGAATATATCATTAGATTTATAAAATTTACTGTTATATCAAAATGTGAAAAATATCAAATTTTAATAATTTGTCATAAAATTTGTATTATATCGTGAATCTCAAAAAATGAAAATAATTTGATATCAGAAAGACATTCTTCGTATTCAGAATTGAATTCGATATATCTGATGTGCTCTCATGTCCCACAAAAAATACTGTCGAAACGCTCAAAACGTTCATTCCAGTTCCCTTAAGTGACACTAATGTGAGATGTTTCTGTGGGGGATGTATTGATGTTTTTGTTCAAACATCTTTGTGATTCAAACAGTACAGAGGTTTGAAGAAAATGACCAAGATCATTTCATTGATAGACACTGACAGGTTTACCTCCCGGCGGATTTTAAACTGTGTCTTACAGGATAGATATACCAGGTTTACTTCCCGACGGATGGTAGACTGGGTCTTACAGGCTTTTAAGGAAATAAGAACACAATATACGAAATCACTACCCAAAAAGTGCATGGGTAATGAGTTGCGGTTAAAAGTATATGCCTACTGGGGACAACGTGGTGTCCTTTATTGTATAGTCCTTTATAACCATGTTCTTCGTGAGGTTGACATGTTTTGATTTAAATGAAAGATGCTAGCTTATTGATCACCAGTATGAAGTTCTATAAATAGATTTCACAAGAAAAGTAAGCCTTCTCCGAATTGCTGCTAACGGAGCCAGATAGCAGCAATTCGGCAATATTAGCAATGCTTCAATGTGATATATTTAGTCCTACCCGTTTCATGATCCTTGCTCAGCTCACCAAGAAATGTGGGCCTCCGGTTGCCGAAGTTCTGTATACGCGCCTCAAAACGACCAAAAAAGTTTAATTTTGGTCCTAATTAAAAAAACTGCAAGACTATCCTATCCTATTCTTTGTTTCCATGACTCATTTCTATAATATTAATGTGTTGTTATAATAAGAAATTGTTAAAACAGAAAAACTGCTATCCCACTCGCCTCAATGTGATTACAAAGCGAGTGTAAAAAAAGTGTACTATACATTTGTTTCCATGATAACATGCCAAAGATTTACTTTGCAGCTGTATTATAGTGATATTTATTGCTCTACTGTCTGAGATTTGTCATCCAGGATTATCGAGTAAAAAGACAATGTGTGTACTCCAGTACGATGTTGTACCTATAATTACATGCTGAAGATTTACTTTCCAGCTGTAAAGTAATGTTTATTGCACCACTGTCTGAGATTTTGATACCCAGAATTATGGTGCTGCAAATTGTGAGATATCCTGATAAATGAGATATCAACATTAATGCACCACTAAAATTGAATGCAATTGGATCACTTTTTGTGATATGTTTAGAAAGCAATCTATAATTATATGCAGCGTTTCTTTGTAAATAATTTTAGGAGTAACTAAAAAAAGTCAAGTTTAGTATCAGCGTCAAAGTTGATTAACTGTGTAAATATTTCCCGCTACAGTATGCCCAATGAATGGCATGCGTCAGATGATGATTTCGTCAAACAGCGTCGACAACTGTTTACTTTAACTAATCATGGAATGGGAAAATGGGATGCACGTAGCCCCCTTTAAGGTTGGTCTGAACCCTGGAATTATGGAAACTTTCGGGCCTCATAACTTCTAAATTGTTGGTCTAAAGTATATAAAAGTATACATATTTAGAATGGCAAAGACTTGATAAGTTCATCTGTGAGGTCAAATTTGGGCCAAAATGGCACTTTTGGCCCAAAATCTCAAAAATAACGGTTTTGGCCCACTTCTTTTTTGTGCACCATAACAAAACAATTCTTGGGCAAAAATTTAATTTTTATTAATTTTTAAAAACTAGATCAAAATATCTAGGACCCGTTTTTCATTTTTTGAATTTTGACCAATTTCACCAAAAATATTTGAAATTTGTGCCAAAATTGGGCTTTTTTATGATTTTTTTGAAAAATCAACATTTTTTGACCATTTTTGGCGCAAATTTCTCAAAGTTAGTCGAAACTCAAAAAAATGAAAAAACGGGTCCTAGATATTTTGATCTAGTTTTTAAAAATTAATAAAAAAAAATTTGGCACAAGAATTTTTTGTTATGGTGCACAAAAAGAAGTGGGCCAAAACCGTTATTTTGGGATTTTGGGCCAAAAGTGCCATTTTGGCCCAAATTTGACCTCACAGATGAACTTATCAAGTCTTTGCCATTCTAAATATGTATACTTTTATATACTTTAGACCAACAATTTAGAAGTTATGAGGCCCGAAAGTTTCCATAATTCCAGGGTTCAGACCAACCTTAAACTTATCTATTTGAATGTTTGTTCAATTTTTTTAGCATGAAGATTTTTGGGAACAAGGCCATAATTACTTAATGGAAGTTTTTTTTTTGGAAACTCTGATACACATTACAAACGAGTCAATAAAAGAATGTGCATATTCATTCTTAATACTGGTTGTCTCGATTTGTTTCAGTACGCTTAAATTTTCGCCGATTTTGAAGGAAAATGGGGTCCACTTTTAAGTCTTTTTGTAACCAGTAATAATAATTCCGTGCACGATTTCTTAGACATAATTCTGACCAACATAATTTCTATATACCCTCACCTGCATGCAGGTGCTTTATAAAACCCGACATTTAATGTTAGTAAATGTGTTTACCAAACCAAATTTATTTCAGCATTGCATACTATCTGTTCAAATTGTCAGTGCATCTGTACTCAACAGAAAACACAAAGAACAGTGTGGAAAAGAAGAGTAGGCTCTGTTTATTTTCGATTTTGTGCTTGCTATTTCAATGTCTATCACAAGAAATTACATGAAGTAAATTCCAAAATGAAATTCTGCTTTTTATGTTGTTCAATTTAGAAAAATGGGTCTTACGAGTTTGAAGAAAGCCTTTTGCTTAGTTAAGTTTCGAGAAAAGGAACTCTTTATTGTGTACCTTCTTAACGTACTTAGAGCGGGCGTGCAGAAGCTATTGTCTGCATAGCTATTGCCTCGGGAACGAGGCAATATTGCCTATACATTATTTCCTCTACAAATACAATAAAAGTAAAATATAAATGGCTTTATAAGTATAATTATGCTTTAACCTAAAGGCCTTTCAATGTACATTAAATAATGCTATCATTCCATGTCAAAGTACAATGTACTATACATGATTTGTATCAGTTCGCTGCTCTCGTACTGCTGCTGAAGTGAGGAACACTGTCTCGGAAATGAGGCGTTTTTACCATGTCTCAATGTCTTTTAAAACTTGTAAATGTAATTTTGAGTACTTTGTGACAATGTCAGTGCCATTCGTTTGTTTGTTTGGATGTTCTTCATAAATTGGCATTCTGCAAGAAACTTATTGTTCAAAATAGCACTTTAAGGTTGGCAACTTTTTTAAACTGTTGCGATTTGGTAGTTCACATCATCTTTCGAATGGTAGTAAGCTTTGGCTCATACCGAGTGTGTAGAAGAATTCAAATATCACAGATATACTCTTGCAGGTCCTGTGGTTCTTGAGTTATGTTGTAAAGAGGGCTGAAACAACAATATTTTTGTAAAACGTACATATTCCTTATTCACAACAATAAATCAAGCAAGTTTTCAAAGTATATGATTCGTAGAATGAACTTTTTGTTATTTTTCAATAATATATTGATTTTGATAATTAAAATCGAATTGTTGGCTGCTTCGACCAACAATAGATCGTGTAGCCTTAAGGTACGTATATCAAGCGCTTCACTACTTGATTCGTTCATCGTCATAAACTTACGGACATTTGATTTACACTTGCCAAAAAGGTGTGGTACATAATTAATGGACAAAGGGATTAGAGGTTGTAGAGGTGGATATGGTGACTTGTTATAGAATCCCATCATGCAAATCAAAACTTTTTCAGACTGGTGCTAATTTTGGTGAAATTGATACCCATAATACACCACCTGGAAGGTAGCTACTTGGAAAGCCAAATGCAAATACCGATAATTCGCATAATGTGCTTACTATAGAGCGTTTTTTGAAAACATGAAATTGTACCAAAGTCTGAGGCTTTACCACTCAGCTAATGGGGTTGAGACACACATTTGCAGGTTTACTTGTTCGTATATAACTATGTGTATCGATGATTTGCACCAAAAAATGGTGACAAGTGTCTGTTTAGCTGAATTGAATCAGAAAAAAATTAAGTTTGCACATCTACTAGGTTAACCTACAACCATGGCCAAAATGTGTTGGGACACTTATGGAAAATGTACACTATTTCCGTTATTTTTAACGTGATAAAGTGGAGGTTTCAACAGTGTCAAGCCTAACCCATTTTCTAACACCCCAACCCTCCCCTTTCCCCACCAATCAATGTTGGGTGCAAGTAGGCGCGCGTGACCCAAAAAGTAGGATTCAACATTGACTGGGGCGAGTGGGGGCTTATTTACATAACCCTATCAAAACCGTCCCAACATTTATGGCCAGCATTGTAGTAAGGTAGAGGGTAAAAAATGTCATAGGCCATTGGCTGACAATTGGCCACTGTTGATTGTTAACGTATTTGCTCATAACAAGTAAAGAGTAAATTTTAGATGGCAAGCACTATTTTTTTTCTTGATTCTCATGTCAAGACAAATATTTTACCACCATTTTCATCAAAATCGTTTTGATACACAAACAAGGTTTTTGTACAATAACTTGGTAACGAAATGTCAGAGATAGTACATCACAAACTATACATTTTTGAAATCCTTATGATCATTCGAATAATTTGGGGTCAAATCCAAAATGCCTCTACATCTTAAACTTTGAACATGTACGTCACGTATGTATCTCATGGCTGTATCAAAAAGTGCAAAATTGTACCAGATGTGGAAGCTTAGCAGATTAACTAATAATGCACTAGGTCGTAAAAATAATATTGTTAGATGTACAAATTTTCCAAACTTTATTCTTTATTATAATTATATAAACACAAGTTTTGCATGTGTACTTGGGTCACTTTAATGCCCATGAAGTGAATGTTTACGCGCTCTATTTTGAGACATTTTCTATCCTTTTTGCCGAAGAGCCTCAGCACAGACCTCACTTTCCTGCCCACCTTCTGACAGTAAATTCTGCTACCGAGAGAAAAATCTAACGCAATCATGGAAATATATCATCTATAGGGTCCACAGACATGACAATGTTTTTTACACAGCACATAATCCATGCAGTAGCCGGTCCATATAGAGAAGAAGAAGTAGAAAAGCGTTGTATTACTTAAACTTTACAGAGTAATAATTATTGGGTTTATCATGAAAATATCCCAATTTTGAATGACGTGACAATGTTTTGTTTACATAGCAACTAGCAATAGTCGGTCGCGGTTTTTCCCTAGTTATCATTAATTTTTCTTACGATGTTTTACTAAAGTCTGCAGAAAAAGTAACGCAGCTGATATAAATACGCCTATAGCTTCAGAACTAATAATGTTTTCACAATATTTCAACATAGAGAGAAGGATGATTCATTTACGCGCATTTTGATACCCCATTTGTCAAATGTCGTTCAACATTAACAACGCAGTAGTGCTTTTAAAGACAAATACTTGAATTTAAAAGTTGCCGTTTACAGCGATCAGTGGCTATTATGCCAGCACTGTAGCACGCCATTATCTTCGCGCTTACTTCAAATCAATACAAATAGCAACAACTTTTAAATTCGGGTATCTTTGTTTCAAAATACTACTCTATTGTTAATATTGAACAAAACTGGACAAACAAATTGCGCGTAAATAAATTATCCTTCTCTTTCTGTTAAAATAGTGTGAAAATAATTATTAGTTCTGAAGCTATAGGCGTATTTATAACAGCTGCGTTACTTCTTGTGCAGACTTTAGTATAATTGAAGCTATAGCATAGCGGACGATAATCATGTAGTTACTTTGTTATTGCTAGCCTTTAAATTCTGGTCACTTCAGGCGGATCCAATGTTGCATTTGGAACAAATAGGTGTTTAAAATAACACTAGTGGGTGTTATTCATTTTGACACAGCCTGTATGTTTACTTTCACGCCGCACTTGTTTGGGAGCTGTAATGTCTTTCTTGACTAATGGTCTCATCTTTCCGACTAAGAACTGAGACGCTAGCGCTAGAGGCATAAATCAAACACTGTCCTGGAAAGTATCTCACTTTCAACCAACAGACGTGATAATTTTCTGTTTATCTGGCACGGAACCTGGCACATAAAATTGGATCAGGGTGGATACCTGGTTTATTTAATGACCCACAACAACGTGTTAGTTTTAGCCGGTTTTCTAGTTCTAGCCTATATACAGTTTAATGAGTATTATAGACCGCAAAATCAGTATTGGAATAGATAATCACCATAGAGGCCAAGTTTGGTATCCATCCAAGACTTCTTGTTGTTATGATATTCTATTCACTGACGATACAACCAGTGGCGTAACTGGGGGCAGAGGGGGGCAACATGCCCGGGGCGCTACCCTTAGGGGGCGCCAAATTGACCAATTCTGCGCCCCTCCAAGCGATGAAAGTCAAAATTTTCGCACGCTTCGCGCGAATTTCAGCACCAAATCAATTGAAAGAACATTTTAAGACCGATATTCAACTTCTAGTAACCAAAATTAGTTAGTGGTAGGCCTTATTTAGCGCGCAAATGTTTCAAGAATTGCCCGCGTCTGGAGGTGGGGTGTGTGTAGGGGCGCAAATTTTGATTCTTGCCCCGGGCGCTACGAACCCTAGTTACATTATTCATTCATTCATTCATTCATTCATTCATTAAAGGTTTATTACACAATTGTCATAGCAGTATAAAAACTGAAATGCAACAATTTTACAAAAGTATACACATATAAAATATTAAAATACATAAGTATAAATGCTAAAATACAATGTACATATAAATACAGCAAAAACATGAAGAAAAAAGCAAATTACATAGTAAAACATCCACACATTCATTTTCACCCATTCATCCACATGTACACCCCCACACATACCCCTGCATCCCATATCCACTCATAAACTATCACTACCACAACTCACACCCACTGACCTTACACACCACTTATTCAACTCTTTCTCTACTCATGCACTAGTGACTACATACTCAAACTCCTTCTCGGCACACACATACTTTCATAAATGAATTAATTAGCATATTAAGATCATATTAAATGACAAAAAATGAATGAGAGAAACAGAAAATGAGAGAAACAGAAAAATTACGCCACTGGATACAACCAAAAAACTAGCAACAGGATTGGTGAAAAATTCTTTAGAGACCCTGACTGTATTTAATAGTTATATTAAAATAAGTGATGCATGTTTTTGCATTAAAGCAATAATGTGTGATTTGCATAAAGAATAGATTCTTATTTAAATGTTTGTTTTCACTGATTATATTATCCCCTTTTAATTTCGAGCCAAACAAATGAAGTATAACGAAGAGAATTGCGATTTCATTCCAACGCCTACAATGCGTGTACTACGCTCGCCGATCGTATTGCCTGTAACTGCACGGAGCATCACGCTCGACGTGTGTACATACAAGCTGAACTCCACGGTACATGTTAGCAAGCAATCGATCGTTGAACTCTGAATAAAACCGGGTCGACCCGGTTTTAATACAAAAAGTTAAATTTTACTGTTATTAAGGCACTTCAGGCTTAGTCTTTTACGTGGTATTTTAGTATACCACTGGGCATTATAATTATGCAAAAAGTAGAAATCCGAGTAAAATTGTGGGCGTCGATGTGAAGCAAATCATACATTATGGCTTTAAGTGAAGCATATGTCTCAAAAGATTATTCTTTCTTTAAAAAGCACAGCAAATGAACTCCGATTTCTATTTTATCTGGGATTTTAGGCCGGGGGGTCACTGACATACCAAAGTGGTACGCATGCTCGTCCCCAAAAACGTCGAAAAAGGGTTGATTTTTGACCTTGTGGCGGCGTCGACGTTTTTAGAAAAAATGGTGCTTTTCAGGTAAAGTTTCGACGTTTAGGGTATATTTTTTCAAGTTCAGTGGGTTTGTTTCAGAATTTACGCCATCTAGGGGTCCATTTTAGTTTCTTACGCTGAATTACGCCATATTTTAGGGGTAAGATTTACAGAGCCTTACGCCAATAAGGGGTGAAATTTTTCCACACTGATTACGCCATTTAGGGTCCATTTTTGAGGTGCTGGGACAAGCATGCATACCACTTTGGTATGCAAGTGACCCCCCCCCCCCGGGATTTTAAGTCGTAGTTTCTGAAATAACATAAACATATGACATAATAGTGTCAATGCGAAACGATCACACGATTTAAAAGAATTTATGCTAAAAAATGTTTATTCTAACTAGCTAGAAATAAACCTAAAAAGAACTAATTCTAGAACTAGTTCTAGTCCACATGCCACAGAAAGATTTCACAAGCGCCAAGTAAAAATGCCAGCATAATACTGTAACAGTTTTATCACTGGATGCAAACAATGGATCTACGATCACCATAAGTCATTTGGGTATATGTCGGATGGAATCCCTTAAAGAGGAAGCTTCGCCCAGAGCAGTTCCTGGGGTGAACTAAACCTGCCTGGTTATCAAATTAATCAGTAACAATGTTATTTTTTAATTTGACTGGTGCTAATTGATGTTTTAATGTTATTGCATCAATTTGCACCAGTCAAATTCAGAGATAACCTTGCCACTGATAATTTGATACCCAGGCAGGTTGGTTCACCCCAGAAGAGCTGCTTCCTCTTTAGGGAGACACTAAGAAGGAGTAGAACGACGACGGTTAATGTATTAACCTTATTCTTATATTTATATGAATATATAACCAAATATTGCATGAAAAAAAGGATACCAGTTTGCTGGAAAGAGGCAAAAGTGATTCTCCTTTACAAGAAAGGTGAAAAAACAGATAAAACTATAGACCTATCAGCCTGTTATCACATGTTTACACAATTTTCACAAGGATAATAATACAGAACAGAATTACAGGGGTGCTTGATGAAAACCAACCAAGAGAACAGGCAGGCTTCAGAAGTGGATATTCAACAGTAGACCATCTGCATGCCATCAACCAACTTATTGAGAAGGCAAATTAATATAATTTGAAGCTATGCATTGGATATAGACTATGAGAATGCCTTTGACTCATTGGAACATAAAGACCTCTTTACAGCACTACATAAAGTTGGAGTCAATGAAGGTTATATCCAAATTACCAGTCAGAGGATGTCATCGAAGTTGAAGGCGATGTTATCGAAAAGGTGGATGGTTACAAATATCTCGGCCAAACAGTGAAGATGGAGGACAACACCAGGGAAGAAGCTTTGATCAGAATAAAGGCAGGTTGGAGTTGCTTTGGAAGATTCAAGGACATTCTATGTAATAAAAAGTTACCAATGTATCTGAGAAGTAGAATGTTCAACCAGTGTGTATTGCAAACCTTGACCAATGGGGCAGAAACATGGACAACAACCAAGTACCTGGAACAGAAATTACAAACAGCCCAAAGAGCAATGGAAAGGAAGATACTACACATTACCTTAAGGGATAAAATTAAGAACACTGAAATAAGACGTCAAACTCAAGTCAAAGACATTATGGTGAAACTCAAAGAAGCGAAATGGAGATGGGCAGGT
Source organism: Amphiura filiformis (assembly GCF_039555335.1). Lineage (NCBI taxonomy): Eukaryota > Metazoa > Echinodermata > Ophiuroidea > Amphilepidida > Amphiuridae > Amphiura > Amphiura filiformis. Next base: position 29,608,934 of record NC_092637.1, read on the forward strand.
CACCTTGCACGAAGGGAAGATAACAGATGGACTAAACGGCTTACAGAATGACAACCAAGAACAGGGAAGACAGAAGAGGAGGTGGCGTCCAACAGTGGTCGAACACAGCCTGGTGAGGTGAGGTGAGGATATCTCATTTTCAGGGTAATGCTATAGATGATAGACTCGCTTTTTCATTTTGTTTTGTTTTGTACTCATCGTATCTTCCACCTGTCATTCCATTAATCCATTTTTATTGGGATGAAAGTTTTTGAGTCATCGGATACTTACTCGTAATACGGTATATAGATTATAAGGTTTCTTTGTTTCTAAGCAAAAAATCACAGCTTGACAATTATACACATAGACTTACGCTTACCAAATATATATAATGTCTAGCGCAAAATTGACTTTCTGGTGTAATTTTGCTGTTTGTTAGAAAAAGATAGACAATAGGTTTAAGAGTTTGAATACGCTTTGCCCGTAGCCAAGTGTCGAGAACAGATGCAGCTCTTTAAGTTCTTACTTTTTAAAAGTACTTTGAGTGGTTCTAATGAAGCGTTTCTATGTATTTTCTATCATATCGCTTTTGTTGTGAAGTTTGTTTTAATAAAACCTACACCAACCTAAGTCGTTGTATCCCCGAACGTATTGATTTTATACATTTATATTATTATAGAGTTCAAACTTGATGTATTAAGAAAATACGCCCGTAGGTACCCAATGCCTGTTATACTTTTTCCGTTTACAAAAAAGTGTTATTGGTAAAAGAGGCGAACCTGTATATACACAGAGAACGGAGTGCCCATATCTCTTTCATTTCCAATTCGGCCAGACTCATCCGTGTAATTTTGCTCAGTGTTCAGCTAACATTTTACACATCTCTACAACGGCGCAAGAACGACCGCTGTTAGGCTTGTTAATGAATATATGCATATTTTCATTTTGCTTTAGAAAACGAAGTGGAATTTGCCTGTTGCTGCCAAGGAGTTCTACAAGGGAAGACACATTAAAAACTCTCAGATTTCGATAACTTGGTGTTGATTGGTCGGCTTGCTAAACCATTTAAGGAACAAACCAAAAGATCGATGACGTCCTATAAACGTAACTAGTTTCGTTTCTCGGCCGACCCCCTTCCTCCCTGCGAGAAACGTAATAAAATTTTGAAAATTTGACTTAATAATAATAATGACACATTCTTCAGACCGATGTTTTTGTACAAACGTAATCGAGTATTTTTACCCCCTCCCCCTAAACGAAACTAGTTTTTCGTTTATAAGACTGCGTTATCGATCTTGTGGTTTGTTCCCTAAACAAAGATTCGTTTGCCGTAACTCAGATGTTTTGTTACTGCTGGGGAAATATACTTTGTTGCAATTAATGGTGGGTCATTCCATAGTTTGACTTGCCTAACATTTTCGAAAGAGTCATTTTTAACACAGCCATCACGAGATGCTGTGTTTTGATATCGACTGGTAAGACAACCGGAATGGTTAATAAATAGGAAGCGATCATAAGATGTATCGCTGCAAGACACATTTTCACACTTCTTAGGTAACACCATTATTAATCATGCAGTTTTGACTCTTAAGGGGGTACTTCACCCCTGACAAATTTAATGCCTATTTTTGCATTTTTCTCAACAATCATAGCACATTGGTGACAAGTAAGATGTGTGTATTATAAGGGGCAAGGACTACAACTACTGTACTGAAAATTCAGCAACTCAGAGCAAGTAGTTATTAATTTATTGATCAAATATTGGTTGTCTGTGCAAACAACTGCTGTCTGTGCTGAAATAAAATTTACAGTGTAGTAGTTGTAGTCCTTGCCCCCATAATATGCATATCTTACTTTGTCCCCAATGCGCTAGAATTTTTAAGAAAAATGCAAAAAGAGGCACAAATTTGGGCAGGGGTGTAGTACCCCCTTGAAGGTTTGGGCTCAGACGGCCGAGGGAACTGAAAACGGCATGCTTCCTCGGCAAAATCGGAAGTTTCTAAACTGAAATTTGCTAGTAGTGATTGAGCCAAAATTAAAAAAAAATGTACATGAACCTATGAAATGTATGTTCCCATATTTTGGCTAAAGAGCTACTGTTTTGGGGGTTTTACTTTTCGTATATAGCTATAATGTGTATCGATGATTTGCATCACAAAATGGTGGCAAGTGTCTGTTTAACCGAATGGAATCAGAAAAAGAATAATTTTGCAAATCTACTATGTTGACCTAGTAAGGTAGAGGATAAAAGGTCATAGGTCATTGGCTGACAATTGGCCACTGTTGATCGTTAACGTATTTCCTCATCACTGCTCATAGCAAGTAAAGAGTAAATTTTAGATGGCAAGCACTATACTTTTTCGTGATTCTCATGTCAAGACAAACATTTTCATTAAAATCGTTTTTGATACACAAACGAGGTTTTTGTACAATAACTTGGTAACGAAATGTCATAGATAGCACAGCACAAACTATACATGTTTGAAATCCTTATGATCATTCGAATAATTTGGTGTCAAATCGAAAATACATCTTAAACTTCGGGCCTTGTACGTCACGTATGTATCTCATGGTTGTATCAAAAAGTGCTCAATTGTACCAGATGTGGAAGCTTAGGTCGTAAAAATAATATTGTACAAATTTCCCAAATTTTATTCTTTATTATATATAAATACAAGTTTTGCATGTGTACTTGGGTCACTTTAATGCCCATGAAGTTTATGTTTACGCGCTCTATTTTGAGACATTTTATATCCGTTTTGCCGAAGAGCCTCACCAGAGACCTCACTTTCTGGCTCACCTTCTGACAATAAATTCTGCTCCCGAGGGAAAAATCTAACACAATCATGGAAATATATCATCTATAGGGTCCACAGACGTGACAATGTTTTTTACACAGTACGTAATCTATGCAGTAGCCGGTCCATAGAGTCAAGAAGACGACGAAAAGCGTTGTATTACTTACACTTTACAAAGTTCAATAATTATTGGGTTCATCATGAAAATGTCCCACTTTTGAATCACGTGACAATGTTTTGTTTACATAGCAAATAGCAATAGTCGGTCGCGGTTTCTCGTCTCGCCATCATCTTCGCGCTTACTTCAAATCAATACAAATAGCAGCAACTTTTAAATTCGGGTATCTTTGTTTCAAAACACTGCTCTATTGTTAATATTGAACAAAACTGGACAAATTTGATATTAAAATGCGCGTAAATACACTATCCTTCTTTTTTATGCTAAAATATTGTGAAAATAATTGTTAATTCTGAAGCTGTAGGCGTATTTATAACAGCTGCGTTACTTCTTGTGCAGACTTTAGTATAATTGAAGCTATAGTATATTGGACGATAATCTTGTAGTTACTTTGTTATTGCTAGCCTTTAAATTCTGGTCATTTCAGGAGGATCCAACGTTGCATTTGGAACAAATAGGTGTTTAATATAACACTAGTGGGTGTTATTCATTTTGACACAGCCTGTATGTTTACTTTCACGCCGCACTTGTTTGGGAGCTGTAATGTCCTTCTTGACAAATGGTCTCATCTTTCCGACTAAGAACTGAGACGCTAGAGGCATAAATCAAACACTGTCCTGAAAAGTATCTCACTTTCAACCAACAGACGTGACAATTTTCTGTTTATCTGGCACGGAACCTGGCACATAAAATTGGATCAGGATGGATACCTGGTGTATTTAATGACCCACAACAACGTGTTAGTTTTAGCCGTTGCTCTAGTTCTAGCCTATATATGCAGTTTAATGAGTATTATAGACCGCAAAATCAGTATCGGAATAGATAATCACCATAGAGGCCAAGTTTGGTATCCATCCAAGACTTCTTTTTGATATAATTTTCTATTTACTGACGATACAACCAAAAAACTACCAACAGGATTGGTGAAAATGAAAACTCTTTAGAGACTCTGACTGTATTAGTTATAAGTTCATATTAAAATAAGTGGTGCATGTTATTGCATTAACCCTAACACCCAACCCCGGTTTTTGCTACCGAAGTTAAAGAAGAAACGAAAAAGGAGAGAAGATGAACAAAGAAGTCACTTGGCACCCCTGGGATTCACGCATGCGCAGTATTTTTCATTGGGTATTTTGTGTTTTTATGGGTGTTAGGGTTAAGTGAAGCATATGTGACGCGATCAAGCAAAATCAGTCGGAACTCGGAAATATTGATTTAGAGATATAGCCAAACAAAGAAAACATTTCCTTTTGTTACCTACACTCTCAGAAATAAAGGTGCTACTTAGAACCTTTTTTTGTCCTCTATGTAGAACCCTAAGCAGTAATAAGGTTCTAAAAAGAACCTTAAAAGGTTCTATAAAGAACCTTAAAGATTTAAGTAGGCCTGGGAACATGCTAATTCATTCATTCAGGGACTCATCACAAAGTTAATCAAAGTAAAACGTAGTGTTAACCCATTTTGGTACTAAAAAATCATTTTCTTGGATAAAAAATCCTTTTTTTCTGTTCTACTAAGAACCCTTTGAGGGTTATTTCTCTAAGATTCCTTAAAGGTTCTTCAAGCTTAAGGTTCTACAAATAACCTTTTTCTTCGCTAGAGCATCTTTTTTTGGTTCTACAAAGAACCCCATTGGGTTTCAGTTGGGTTCTTTGTACCAAAAACCAAAAAGGTTGTGTAGCCAAGAAAAGGTTCTTTGTAGAACCTTAAGCTTGAAGAACCTTTAAAGAATCTTAAAGCAAGCACCCTCAAAGGGTTCTTAGCAGAACAGAAAAAAGGTTTTTATCCAAGAAAATGATTTTAGTATCAAAAGGGTTAACACTACGTTTTACTTTTCTTAACTTTGTGATGAGTCCCTGAATGAATGAATTAGAATGTCCCCAGGCCTATTTAAATCTTTAAGGTTCTTTATAGAACCTTTTAAGGTTCTTTTTAGAACCTTATTACTGCTTAGGGTTCTACATAGAGGACAAAAAAAGGTTCTAAGTAGCACCTTTTTTTCTGAGAGTGTATTGTTTTGGAAACTCTAAAATTGCTCATATCTTTGGAACTGGTCGTTTAATTTCAATAGGGTTTTCTGCAAAATCCAGCTTTGTAAATGATTTTTACTATCCTATAAGAAACTGAAAATTTTATATTTCCGAGTTCCGACTGATTTTGCTTGATCGCGTCATATATGTCTCTAAAAGATTATTCTTTCTTTAAAAGGCACAGCAAATGAACTCTCATCATCTCCGATTTCTATTTATCTGGGATTTTAGGTCGTATTTTCTGGCATATTTCAATAACATAAACATATGACATAAAGTGTCAATGCGAAACGATCATACGATTTTCACCAGATTTTATGCTAAAAAAATAAATGTTTATTCTAACCAGCTAGAAATAAACATAAAAAGAACTAATTCTAAACTAGTTCTAGTCCACATACCACAGAAAAATTTCACAAGAGCCAAGTAAAAATGCCAGCATAATAATACTGTAACAGTTTTATCACTGGATGCAAACAATGGATCTACGATCACAATAAGTCATTTGGTTATATGTCGGATGGAAACCCTTAAAGGGAAGCTCTGCCAGAGCAGTTCTTCTGGGGTGAACCAAACCTGCCTGGTTATCAAATTAATCAATAACAATGTTATTTTGAATTTGATTGGTGCTAATTGATGTTATAATGTTATTGCATCAATTAGCACCAGTCAAATTCAGAGATAACCTTGTCACTGATAAATTTGATAACCAGGCAGGTTGGGTTCACCCCAGAAGAGCTGCTGCTGTGTGGTGCTTCCTCTTTAAAGAGACACTAAGAAGGAAACTTATTCTTATATTTATATGGTTTTATATCTCATTTTGAAGGTAATGCGATAGATGATAGACTCGCTTTTTCATTTATTTGTGTTTTGTACTCATCGTATCTTCCACCTTTTATTCCATTAATCCATTTTTATTGGGATGAAAGTTTTTGACTCATCGGATACTTACTTGTATTATAGATTATACGGTTTCTTTTCTGAACAAAAATTCACAGCTTCACAATTATACACATAGACTTAACGCAAAATTGACTGTCTGGGGTTTTTTCTGTTTGTTAGAAAAAGAAAGACAATAGGTTTAAGAGTTTGAAGAAGCTTTGCCCGTAGCCGAGTTTCGAGAACAGATGCAGCACTTTAAGTTCTTACTTTATAAAAGTACTTTGAGTGGTTAGGAAGAAGCGTTTGTATGTATTTTCTATCACATCGCTTTTGTGTGAAGTTTATTTTAATAAAACCCACACCAATCTAAGTCGTTTTAACCCCGAGCGTATTGATTTTATACATATTATTATAGAGTTCAAACTTGATATATTAAGAAAATACGCTCGTAAAGTATCCAACGCCTGTTATACCTTTTCCGTTTGCAAAAAAGTGTTATTGGTAAAGGAGGCAAACCTGTATATACACAGAGAACGGAGTGCCCATATCTCTTTCATTTCCAATTGGGCCAGACTCATCCGTGTAATTTTGCTCAGTGTTCAGCAAACATTTCAAACAACGGCGCAAGAACGACTGCTGTAAGGCTTGTTAACGAATATATGCATATATCCATTTTGCTTGAGAAAACGAAGTGGACTTTGCCTGTTGCTGCCAAAGAGTTCTACAAGGGAACACAAATTGAAAACTCTCAGATTTCGATAACCTGGTGTTGATTGGTTGGCTTGCTAAACCATTTAAGGGAACAAACCAAAAGATCGATGACGTCCTATAAACGTAACTAGTTTCGTTTCTCGGCCGACCCCCTTCCTCCCTGCGAGAAACGTAATAAAGAAATGTTGAAAATTTGACATAATAATAATAATGACACATTCTTCAGACCGATGTTTTTGTACAAACGTAATCGAGTATTTTTACCCCCCCCCCCCCCTAAACGAAACTAGTTTTTCGTTTATAAGACGTCATCGATCTTTTGGTTGGTTCCCTAAACAAAGATTAGTTTGCCGTAACTCAGATGTTTTGTTACCTGGCCTTGGCTGGGGAAATAAACTTTGTTGCGATTGGTGGTGGGTCATTCCATAGTTTGACTTGCCTAACATTTTCGAAAGAGTAATTTTTAACACAGCCATCACGAGGTGCAGTGTTTTGATATCGACTGGTAAGACAACCGGAATGGTTAATAATTAGGAAGCGATCATACGATGTCGCTGCAAGACACATTTTCACACTTCTTAGGTAACACCATTATTAATCATGCATTTTTGACTCTTAAAGGTTTGGGAGTGTGGCACATTTATGCATGTCAATACCATTATTGTTTCTCCATAGTTCATAAATGTATTGGAAGTGCGACATATTAATCGGAGGAGGATGGGGCACTTAACTTCGGCTCAGAGCGCCGAGGAAACTGAAAACGACATGGTTCCTCGGCAAAATTCTAAACTGAAATTTAGTCATGTGTTGGGGTCTAGCTAGTAGTGATTGGGCCAAAACTTTAGATTGTACATTGCTTACTTTGCTTATGTCGACTTGCCTAGTCGGACTCCGCTGATGGCTCTCCACACAACTCTGTTCTGCATGCAGTTCCTAATGTCTTGTCTCTCTAGTCCAATATCCTCGATTAGTTGCTTAATGTAGTCCTTCCGTGGTTGTCCTCTTGATCTTTTACCATGCGTAGGCTGCCACAGCAAAACTCTGGAAGCTGCCTCTGTTTCATTTCTGGCACAGTGTCCAGCAAATTTCAGCCTTTTTGTTTTCGGCCTTTCGGAGATTGGGGAGAGATTGCCGTACAGCTCATTATTGGTGGTGTGCGACTGCCAGGTAACATCAAGTGCTTTTCTCGGTAGTCTTGTATAACAACCATCAAGCGCCTTCCTAAACTTTGATGTAATTGTCCAGGTTTCTGCACCATAAATCAGGAATGATTCGACTGTGGTGGTGAAAAGCTTGGTTTTAAGATTTCTAGGCAGGCTGCTTTTCCATATCCTGTTCATGCTGTTGTTAAAATCCTGTACATATAAACCTATGAAATGAAGCTCCGCAAATAAGTTCATCAGGATTGTCAATGAAATATTAAGTTCAGAATTCTTAAAGCAAATCCAATTTTGATGTTACATACCTCGATCAATGACATTTTCGTGCTAACACTTGGTCATATATGTGCGGAAGAAAGTAGTTCCTTCATCTCTGTTGAGTGTGTTGGCCCCCCTCTTCCTTATCCAAATGGCTTCTTTGATAAATCTCTTCTTTCTGTTCTGTTCTCTGTCTTTGATTTCTGATTTGTCCCATCCAATAACATGATTTTCCTCAGAGACATGGTCAGTTATTGCTGATTTATTATTCTTTGAGTCTGGTGCCGAAAAGTCTGGATGTTTCACCTATATAGGACTTGTCACAATTTAGACAAGGAATTTCGTACACGCAGTCTGATGTTTGAGTAACTTCCCGTTTATCTTTTGGATGGACCAAGACATTTCTAAGTGTCTGATGTGGTTTAAAGGTGGTTCGGGTGTTCAACAAACATGGCATCATAACTGACCATGTCTCTGAGGAAAATCATGTTATTGGATGGGACAAATCAGAAATCAAAGACAGAGAACAGAACAGAAAGAAGAGATTTATCAAAGAAGCCATTTGGATAAGGAAGAGGGGGGCCAAAACACTCAACAGAGACGAAGAGAACTACTTTCTTCCGCACATATATGACCAAGTCCTAAAACCAACAGCGCCACCAACGTCAGCTCCAGCAGGTAGCAGCCGTCGAGGTGCAGGGATTGGTCATTCAATTTGAGAAAGTGCTAAGTGTTAGCACGAAACTGTCATTGATCGAGGTATGTAACATCAAAATTGGATTTGCTTTAAGAATTCTGAACTTAATACTATGAAATGAAGGTTTCCATATTTTGGATAAAGAGCTACTGTTTTGGGAGTTTTACCCCATTGGAGCTAATGAACTTGAGCAATATGTCTCATAGTGATGTTAGTGCCCCTCCTCTGGGACATGTATGCCTGACAATACTAACATGTTGCTCACGTCCGTATAGAAATAGACACTACTAATTGCATACGGACCATGCCCAATCTAAAAATGGTGAAGCCCGATGCAATTTTATGAAGTAGACCTGCGTAAATGTATTCAACACCCCAGATATTCAAATGGTAATAATTGTACCTAAAAGATTCTTTTGACAATAAGTTTTATATAAATATATTTCGTTTACTGTTGCCATGGTTGCTATGGGAAGGCAATTACCAGATCAAGCCATAACACTCCTTTCTCAATATAGGTTGCAGTAATAAGCAAGACAAAATGGCGCATAATGTAAGCAAAAGAATTAAGGTAGCAGTTGTGTTCACCCCTGTATATCCTTAATGAAGACAAATGTGTCAAAACAAACACTGTACTCTGATTTATGACCTTATTTGTTGAAATTGGTTGAGATTTAAAAAAACGGGGATCCAAAACCTAATGAAGAAACGAAATAAAAAGTTGCACTTTTGTGTTCTATAATCAATGCAAGCACGCGCTAGTTCTCTTGTTCGCGAACGCTTTGTATACAAATCAATATGGCATGCAATGTGGCAAACTGCAACTTTTAAATTTGCATCTTCCTTGTGTTTTTGGATCGTCGTGTCTTTATTTTTTGAACAATTTCAACGAATGAGGTCTTAAATTCGAGCTAAAAGATGCAGCTAATGGCTGTTGGTTCCCATTATGACATGTCTGCCTTTGTTTAGGATATACAGGGGTGAACGTAACTGAAATAAGAATCATTCGTTAGTTATAAAATTTCTAAAATAAATTAAATTAAATACTGTAGCCAGTGCATGAATATGATACCAAATTCAAACACGTGTAGCAGAAGTTTTCTTTTGACTCACAATAAAACTATTGTTAAAGAAAGACCCCTGAAACCTTTAAATACACTATATGTGACTTTTGTCCGTAGGATAATTCAGTTTCACAAAAACTTATTTAGAAGACCTAAGGCTACCTCTATCAAATTTTAGGGCAGATTGTGATAAAAGATCATGTAGCCTTAAAGAAGATAATAGTCAGATTGATGCCCTGGATCTTAGTCTCCTCCGCCGCCAGTTTGATTCTGATCACTAGCACTCCACACAAACCGTCTGTCACTGATAACATCACAAGGCCCTATTAGATTAGCCCTACTATAGGGTTTTTAAGCACATTATACCGCGAGAACCATTAAACCAGAAAAATCAATAACAATACTAGCAGTAGATATATAATGGGCCCCAAAAGTATCCTTACACTTTTAAAACTTGATCTCCTTCCAATCAAATGCTTGTAACTTTACTTCTTAAGGTCACATTTAATTCAGTGGGGTGTCATAATGTGCAGGATTAGAGAGTGCAATGAATTTACTCAAATACAATTTAGTTTTATAATTTGGATTTTTTTTCAAGTGTAAGGATACTTTTTGGGCGCAGTATAGCTACTTCAGCAATAACACTATCAGCAGTAGATAGCTACTTCATCAAGGGGCGGTCTGTGGGTTTAGCAGTTCTCTTTTATAGCCAGGGTCTATGATATGCCACTGTATACCGCGGTTTTTGCATTGCCACGGTCTAAAGGCCCTATAGTATTTACCAGAAAGTCATCAGGCATGGTGACCATAGTCAATATAATCATGTGGAGTAATTATATAATTAACTCTGATAATGGAAAAGTTTGTTGTATCAGGCTCATGTGGATTGTCAATTATAACTGTTTGATGGGAATACGCTCAAATTGTTGATGACATACTATGTTACAGTTTTCATCAGATTGAGAACATTGATTCATCTTTTCAGAAATTGCTACCGTTGGCGGCGCTAGAAGTTAGCATGATGGTACCTAATAAAGGATTTTTGTTTTATCAAACATCACACTTTGGCATATATTAAACCGAACAATCTATTTATTTCATCCCAAGGACCAAAAAAAAGGGGGCATATCACAAACTTTAGACTGTAGAGATGGAATTCAATTTCACGCATTTCTACAGAAGTTTCTACACCAGTTAGCATCCACACTTTTGTAAAACGTACGTAACTCGTTAAGTGGTCGAGCGGTCTTGTTTCAAATATCTCCGAAATGAGAGAAATTTGCCATGTTTGCTGTGAATTTTTGCCTAGCAATATTGATCATAGGTTCAAAATGGATGGTGCATATCAATGACCAAACTCTCTAGTTTTATATTTGAGCCTGATCACTTGTGTAAGGTCTTAGGAAATTATGTAAATAGGCGTGTATATTTGATGTTACATTATTGCTCACGCACTTTCTAGTGGCAACGAAGATTTCATGAATTTGCTTTGCGTCGATTTCGCCAGAAGTTCGCCTTAATATGTTGGACTCTTGCGAGGTGGAATGTGTGCATACACTGTAGGTGAGGAGTTGGAAGTCAGAATTAGGATTCAGAGAGTCAGGGATTAGATAAGGTTTGGGGCTAGGTTTAGGTTTAGGATTAAAACTTAGGTTACAGGTTAAGGCGACGTTTAGCATTATGGTTGGGGTTAGGTTTAGGATATATTTATGTCTTATCATTAATTGTGAACAAAAAGAAAGAAAGAAAAACAATAAAAAGATACATTTCAGCATATACCTTCATATTACATAAATGTTTCATTCAGTCAAACATTTTACCTCAATCACCCTAAGAAAATAATACCACAAGGCAAGGGCAAAAATTAGGAAAATGTACATTTTTCGGCAGGCATAATTGATGACGTTTTAACGTGAAATGTGTACAATATTTCAAAACAAAATATTTTTTTTGTAGACTATAGGACAACGGATCAATTTTTAATATGCCACAAATGGCCATATTAAAAGATAAGCGCACCCTAAAACAAGCAACCCGCCCTACACACCATCACATGTTACGCCACACTATGGGCCTACATGCTACCACACAGAGAATGCTGCAGTATTTTAAAAATAAAAATACCGAAAAGTTATGTAAACTCGGTTCATGTGCTTTGCATAGTTACTGTGTAGTTTTTCGTGGCAACCCAGCGCAAAACGAAACGATGGCGGGTGACACGGTTGAAGACATTCTCGAGCGATGGAGGCTGTCCCAATATAGGCCTATTGAGAAGTTTGAAGGTGAGTAGGCCTATAGCAGCATTTTTGTTTGTATCTTGCGTTTTGTCATGATCATTTTAAATGCAGAGCGATATTTCAATTTTTGGTGCCGGGTGTATGCGTTGCCGTTGTATCTGCACACGGACCCCATGTACACATGTAAGCTTATCGATGCATCACACACACGACACACGAACTATACGAAGTTGATGGAGTCCACAGTTCATATGATTCCACATAATTATACATAAATCACATGACGCCATGGGAAGATCAATGCTCTTGGGGGCCTCATATGGAGGACATTTATTTTTTGTAAACAAAGATGAAAAGTCACGAGTGACGTCACATCATCAGTGGCTGAAAGAGCAAGGAGGGGGAGGAGGAGGGGTACGATGAGCAGATGCATAGTCGGGGGGGCTGCCAATCCATTTTTTTGATAAAAACTCTAAAATTCTCTTATTTTAACAAATTTGTATTTCCGTTATTTGGAACTGATCAGACTAACTTTGATGTCATTATTTTGCAGATGAGGAAATAGACATCCCAGCAAACACAAAACGTTTTCGACATCATTCGCAAAAGGTTATAAAAGGTTGTCAGAAAACATTTAAATGTCGGGTTATATAAAGGGTATATTAAGAGTATAAAACGTTTTCATAACCTTAAAAAACATATTTTGATAATCTACTGCTCAGCAAACAAAAATGTTTTACAGAAAACGTTTAAATGTCGGGTTATATAAAGGGTATAAAAATGTTTTAATAACATTCCAAAAACATTCTTGAAAACTTGATACAAAACATTCTAAACAGAATGTTATTTTGGGGAGTTGAAAAAAATATTTTGTGAAAATGTTTGCCCAAAATATTTTCAATAACGTTTTAAAAATGTTTTCATGACCTTTATACAATCCGACATTTAAATGTTATTAAAAGGTTTTGAAAAAAACATTTTAAGAACATTTCTGTGTTTGCTGGGTTCAAATATTTTAACATAATGTTATTTAAGTATTGACACAACATTTGGCAAAAATGTTTGCAAAAATAGTTTACATTTACATTTAAAAATATTGTTGTAGTGTGTTTTCATACAAAACGTTTTAAAACGTTATCATGACCTTTATATAACCCGACATTTTAATGTTATTAAAACGTTTTTACCGAAACCAAAAGCCAAAATATAACTTATTTAAAACGTTTTAAAAAACGTTTTTGTGTTTGCTGGGATGGTGCTACCATTAATCAGTTGTTTCCAAAACTTGGGCCACGATGTAAATTCATGAAGCATCATCAGTCAGAGGTAAGTTGGGAAGTTTTGCAATTCCATGATCAATGTTTGAAATTATAGGAAAAATATAATTATTTGTGCCAGGACACCTCGAATAAGCCGTAAAGTCCCCCTCTGATCATTTTTACATTTTTGCATATTTGCAAAGAGCATGTTTCAGGGATTAAAATGACACCTCAATGAACTTCATATGACAATCAGAAGCGAAGTTATGGCTTGTTATAGGTTGTCATGAATCAAAACGCGAAACTGAGCAAAACGTGTTCAAAGTTAGGGAAGCATAATGACCATTCATCAGACGGGCCTCAGAAAATGTAGATTATTTCATATTTCCACTTATTTCTTTAAAATAAAACTTTGTATGTGTTTAGAAGAAAGCTCAAACATTTCAAATCTGCAAAAATCTCAACTTCGCCAAAATACGAGATTTGCATATATTTTCACCTGTAGCTCGAAATGAAGTTTGCCGAGTTTACGGCTCATTCGCCGCGTCCAGCCACATTTGGTTTCGTTAAACAATCAGTTTAAATTATTTAAAGGGACATTCAGAGATATCTGTCAATCCAACAAATTCCTTCCCAGACTAGTGATTTTTATTGTACTCTTAAAGCTGAGATGCAAAAGCTGGACCACAATGGCTGAAATCGAGTTATTGGCATTACGTTATAGTGCCGATTAAAATACACATTATATTAAACCAGTTTACTTATTTCCTGGGAGAAAGCACTTTTTTGTTATCGCTTGGGGAAAATCATTGTTTTTGCCTAAAATGGGCCCAAAATGGCCGAAAAATGGCAAAATTTGACCAAAATTAGCACAAAAATCACTTTTTTACTACCTTACAATTTGAATTTTCATACAAAATTTCACAGATGTGTTGAAAATGATAACATACATAATATTCAACAAAAATTAGATTAAATTACAGTGAAAACAAAAAATTGACAGGGGGGCACAAAAATTCCCCCCATGCACTCCTATGGTAAGTCTTATCAGAGAAAATGGCCCAATGTTCCGACAGTAATTTCGTCATAACTTCACTTAGCAATACAGTAGAAGATTGGTTTTGGTGTCAAATTGTTTCTGAGAAGTTCTCTCTTCCAATAAACAACAATTCATGTTAATAGAATTAATTTGAAATTTTTATGCCTGTCCCTAGCAATGCATTATGTAAAGCCACAAAATTTATTATTCAAGGTCTGACCGTCTGTTAATGACCTGGCAACAGACACGCCCACGGTACAAATAGTTGTAGCTTGTAAACATGGTAAAAGATACTGTTTATCGCAAAAAACATTAAAAAATGATACTTTAAGGTATTATTTTGTTAATTTTTGTATGGCACATCATACATACACATGTGCTGAGGTCAAAAAGGTAACAATTTTGTTTTTGACCCCTGACTCACCTGTCATTCAAAACAGCCCCTTAATAACAATAAATCAAGCAGTTTTCAAAGTATATGATTTTTAGAATGAACTTTTTCAAAACATAAAAGTGTCATTTTTCAATAATATATTGATGTAGATAATGAAACTCGATATTTTGGCTGTTTCGACCAACAATACCGCGTCTACCCTTAATAAGGTGAGAAATATAACGATGAAAAGAATCGGAATTCATAATGAAGCTACATCAATGCCCGTGAGGCACGATAAAACTTTTGCAATCTCAAATGCCGAATACAAAAATAATTATACCATTGATTCCTTTAGAATGTTTAGTCAGTTGGATCCAATATTTGTTTTAATAGATGTAATATTATTGCATGTTTAATAATTCGACACATTACTAATAAGACAATTGTTAATTATACGAAGAACAGAAGCCAAAAAAATAACAATTAAATATTAAAAGCATTGATAATGCTTTTCAAGCTACATTGATATCCGTAAGGCACGAATTTGAACTAATATACCATTCTTGCAACCTAACATAGTGATTTGTATTTCATTTCAATCTAATTTTTTTTTTAATATTTGTTTAAAATATATGCATTATCTCTTGAACAAAAAATTAATGAAAATATGTAATACCTTTAAGTCACGATCGAATAATTATGCACCTTTCTTCAAAATTTGCAATCTCAAATCCCGCGTACAAAAGGTTATCATTAGTTTTATACAATAATAGTCCTGAGTAGGATTTCATTTGGAATCGACGTTTACGTAACTTGGTTTTTTGTCCATGAAATCCAGTCTCCTTTAATTGTACTCGTCCTAGTTAAGGGTGGTAATACCAAAATAATATTTTGATTTTTATTGAATGAATACACGATACGTATTTATATTGCACTGATTTCATATCGTGTGTAAACAAACTCTATAAGAAATATTGTTTTGAAGATATTTATCTCAGGTATTTTTGTCCATGAAATCCAGTCTCTCTTATTTACACTCGTCCTAGTTAAGGGTGTTATCAAAATAATATTTGAGACAGGCAAGTGATAAAACATAATTGTCTTCACAACCTAGACTTAGCTAGTGGCTAGCCAAATTTAAATTTATAATTACAATAGCTAAAAGATTATGAAAGTCTGAAATATTATAATAACATATCACGGTTGTTTGATGGGATCATTTATTAGTTTTTCAAACAAAACATCATGTATAACGAAATGTTAGGCTTAAACAGCAAAAGTGATATCTCGTAATGTATTCAGATGCTTTTGAGTCATTCACCTCTTTAACAAAATTATTCACTTTTATAGTATTTTTGAAAGCTTTTTGGGATAAAAGTGTATCTATTAATGACAAAACTGGTGGCGCTATCTAGTTACTGGAAATTACCTTTTCAAGCTTTTAATACAAATAATTCTTTTATTGTTTGATAAAATATGTTTATAAAATTTCCTTGTTGATTGTTTCACCTATTCAAACCGTTTTAATGGCAGTATTAATCACCAAACCCTTGCAAATAAATGATTTAGGATAAATAGCGCCATCTATAGTTTGCATTTAGTTAATAATGAAGCCAACCTATATACATCAAACAACCGTGACATAAATATACTACAAAAATGAATATTAATTTTACCCATCTACATCTACATCTACAACAACAATTAGTAAGGTTGCCATAAAGGCAATATCTGACAAATAACATGATTGCCGACATCGATGGTCAAAAGACAAGGATCAGAAAAGACAATTAAACAAGAGTCCTGCTTTGAAAAGGCTCAACTTTGTGCCATCAAGTATACAGGTGGCAGAAAAGGCTGAATGTGTAGGTGTTGGAGGATGGACCCATGACACGAAATTTAGCAGGATGAAACTGACGAGCGTGAGTGGTGATTGTATTTGTATGTAGTCTGGGACTGGAACAGATATTTCTTGGTGCTGAATCTTGTGCATTGTGACGAGTCGGGACGTTTTTTCTTCTGTGTTGTAGTGTTGGCCCGTTCAATTTGTTGAGAATATTTGTGACAGTACCTGGGGTGTTCCTGTGGTTGTTGGTGCAAAACCGCGCTGCTTTTCTTTGTATTACTTCCAGTTTCTGTATATCTGTTGCGGTATGAAGATCCCACACTACACTACCATAATCTAGGATAGGTCTGACAAGTGCAAAGTACATTGGCTGCTTTACTGAGGTTACGTCTTACAAACCAGAGAGCTTTGTTAGCCTTAGTGTTCAGCCCATTTGTGATTGTGAGTCAGTTCGATTACAAGATATGGGTGGTGGTGTTTTACGGTTTCAAGGTAATCTGTAGCCATCAAGTATGTATGAATTACCGGTTTCTTTTGGTGGTGGGAAAAAGTGGTTTGCATTTAATAGTGTTACATTTCCAGGTTGATGCCCAGTCTACAAGAATGAAAGATCTCTTTGCAAAATGCCTTTATCTCTTGATGAATATATGAAACGGTATAGTAAACAGTCACCTTTGTTCAACTGTGGATTTCATTTGCAATGTCAATAATGTAAACCAGAAACATAAGCGGGCCCATAACGGTTCCCTGTGGGACGCCCAACTTCACATGGACTGGGTTTGATGTTTCTCCATCACCAACTACGCTTTGAGTTCTTGATATTAACCAATTTGGTCCAAGTTTATCGTAATAAAACATATGCTTCGCTCAACGTTGTTGGTTACATTTTTTTCTCAAAAGTTTTAATGTTGCAAAGTTACTCAACATAATAACACATTTTGGTATGGTATTTTTTTTAAATTTACACAAAAAAGCTACGCAAGATGCTGAAGAATTAATTAGTCATCTCTTTGCATTGATTAATAGTATTAGTTCAGCTCTGTACACATGTTTAAATGTTCATTTCATTTTATATTAGAATAAATTAGAATAATCTTTGCAATTGTACATTTTTACATACATAATTGATGGTATTAAATAAATCAAATACCAAATATTTGCATAGTTAATAATGTATGATTTTGTTAATTTACGTGAAAACAATGAGAGAAATGTCAATAATGAAACAGAAACAACGGAATTAATATTGAGCTGAAGCTACATCAATATCCGGTAGGTACCAATTAGATCGAGTTTACCATTCTTTCAATCTCAAATACCGCATACATACAGTGTGTCCCGGAAAAAAATACTGGATGAATTAATTTGGATATAAGTTGAGAAATCATCAAATTTAAAGCAGTTTTGTAGCCCTACATTATTCTACATCTTATTCACTAATTGCATTTGAATTGGTGAACTGGTGCGACGAATTGAGCGATTACATAACATAAGCGTCAATTTACTTCATTTAAAGGGTTAAAGAAAGATCACTGAAGTTCTGTCGTCCGATTTAAAAATCAAGCTATGAATAGATTTCGGTCAAACTTTACAAGGCACTGTAGACTTACCCGATGTTCATGTAATGTGAAGGAGATAAATGAGAATTGTTGCATTATCCTGTGAGATTTAATCAAATTGCAAAATGTGACCACTTTTAACTTCAACGGCAATTATTTCAATGTTAATTAACTCAATAAATATTTTTGTATTTTTTGGTCTATTTCCTTTTTTATGCATCATTTTGTGCAGATTGGAATGTTTGAATTTTACAAAGTACATTTTGTTGCCTTATATGTTTAATATCTCAAAAAAGGCGTTTTTTAATGGAGTCTCAAGATTAAGGAAAAATATTTGGAAAGATAATTTTTTTGGTTTGGTGTAAAGTTGTCAAAAAAGTTCTAACAACGTTGCCAAATTTGTTTCCCATAATTGTTGCTGTTGCAACAAATTGAAATTAATATTTATATTTCTTAATGTCTTGCCTTTAAACAATGTATACTTTCATAATGTCTTGTGTGAATAATTACGAAGTTATTAGTTTTGGCACTTTTACTGCATGTATGTCTGAGAGTGCACAGCTGCATTAACATGCTAACGGGCGTTGTATTGGTTTCTATTTTACTGTTGAAATCCTTTTCGTTTTTCTTAAACAATACGTTTCTAGCAAAACATTTAATTGGGTTTTCAACCACTATGTATCAATCTGGAGGCAAACCAACAGTTACATTTAGGTTGTTCAACTTCACAATGAAAGCATGAATATCAAAACACCGTCGGAGTTTGAAATAACCTCAAATAAAGAATGTCCGCACTTATTTAGCTAGTCGTACATCAATATCAAATCTTGTTATGGCAATCTGATTGATATGGTCGTATGCAGAATCTTGTTAGCTCCAATTTGCTACCAAATTTGATACCAAACACTCTAAATATTGACAAAAACAACGTTACCAATTATATCCAAGTATCGTAAGAGGCAGAAGATTTTCAAGAGACAGATATGTGTGCATTTATTCTTGGGAAAGCCGTTATACACGTACACAATCATGTTATACCCAAAACCCTCTAATTCGTCATGGCTCACGCGCCATTCCATCAGACATAACTTGTCGCATCACTGCAAGTTCTTAATATGCACAGGACCTTCTATGTTTTCGGCACAGTTTATGTTACATCGTTCTTTTATTTGGTTTCTAAAATACTTAAGCCATATAACGCATGTTTTATGGGAAAATGCAGGCATATGAATATGACGGTGAATTCTGCACTTAGGATAAATTCAAGGCAAAATGAAACCGCTAACATTACTCACAAATTTCCACAAAGTTTTAAATAACACCATAAAATCCGAAACAGGGAATCGATTCACGCCACGACTCTTCTAAAATCATTTTGTTTGCGAGAATTATATTCTCGTAATTCTTGCAAGATGAGTATGATGCGTTTGTGAGTATCAAATTTAATTCACGCAAGTTCAAAATTGCTTGGCTTACGTATGGACAAACATTTATTTTGACAATTTACCTTAAAACTGAAACTACATTAATTGTAATTTACATTTTTTCTCAGTCAATTTTTACCACATGCAATGTTCTGTCAGGAAATGCAATCAGTCCCGTACGCAGGGGGGGGGTGCGGGGGTGCGACCGCACGTCCACAAATTTCCAAAAGTATACAAAAAGTCCCCAAATTTAAGAATTTGCGAGCGTAGTGAGCAAAAAAAATCAGGTTTTGTACGTTTTTTTGGTCAAAAAAGGTCCAAATTGGGAGGAAAAGTCCACTTTTTCAAAATCAGCACCACCCCCCCAAAAAAAAATCATGCGTACGGGCCTGAATGCACTCAATCCTTGAAATTGGGTAATCTTGTTTTTTGAACCACACTGTATGAAAGTTTATATCAAAGTGCATTTTCAAAAGTTGCAAATCAAAACTATGCACGCGTTCGAAATTGCTAAGCATGCTCAGGCTTGCTTGCCCGCAATGGGCCCCTGCCGACTATCTCAAGTGTCGTTACAATGCGCGGTTTATTAAATTGTTAATTTGAAATTTAATGAGATAGATAACCAGTTAACCGACTCAAATAAAATTTTCTTATGATGCAAAATAAAATGTGCTACGCACTGCTTTTTATAATTTTTGATTCCGATGCTTATTTATCAACTCATGTCGATATTGATTTACGCGGTAATTATTTCCTCGACACACTCCTTCATCAATTAGATCCGATATTTGTTTTTAATAATATAATATGTTTTCTCTCAAGCTGTTCACATAATTTGCAATCACAATAATTATTAATATTGAAGAACATCAAAAAATACCTGTAAGGCAAAATAACATCGAATACAATTTTTGCTTTGGTAAATTTGACACCTAGGCTTTTGCGAAGAAAAATATTCGCTTTTGTAGCTAGTTATTCTTCTTTTGGATTCGACTATATAACTTGGTACATCATAACTCTTTTTCTCGGTTGATGGATCTATAAACAATTAACTGTTAAAAGTAAAATTTGCAAAATCTGAAAGACTTCTTTATTCGATGAAATTTGATAATTTAAGAGGTTTTTGTACCTGTTAGAGTTAGGCTACAAAGGAAATTGTGCTAGTTTCCGGATGGTGTAAAAATTATGCGAAAATTCAATTCCAAAGCAGCTGAAAAGTGTAAATTAAAAATATAAATTGATTTTCAAAATACGTATAATGGATTTCATCTATGAATGATAAAACTATATTCGGAGATATTTTTCTTGGATATTTTGTGCACGAAATATCGTTGACACTTATGATATTTTGTATTTAATTAAATGAAGACACAATACGCATTTATACTTTATTGATTTCATTTCGTATATAAAGCTATAAGAAAGTTAATTAACACTAAAAGCTACTAAAGATGCTAAAGAGTAAATCATTTGTCTCTTTGAGTTGTTTAATAGTAAACATGGTATAACCGTAAACATATTTTTAAACATTTAAAAAATCTTCATTTCATTAAATAAGAGAACTTGATCATTTTCGCAATTATAAATATCTGGGTATATCAGATCAATTTGCCTACGTAATTAGTGTTATAAAATGAAGCAAATTAATGTCAAATATAAGATATTTTATGAACCAAAAATAACAACGAAAGCAGCGGAATTAATATTGATTAAGAAGCTACATCAGTATCCGTAATGACACAAATTAGATCTTGAAAATGCCGCACACATTGTAATTTGTTCTTCTTTTATAGCTAATAAAAGCTAAAGGCTTCGTTAATCGCTGAAATTGAATAATTTAAGTGCCTATTTTAGTCCTTTTGCATTACCCTATACACGGAATCGTGCTGCTAGCAACATCAAGTACAAGCGTCCCCAGTTAAGCGTGTTATTAGGAAAAGTGACGTCACCGTTGTAAGATTGTTAAATATGCAAGTTATTTGGTTTAATAGTACAACGTAAACCAACCAAAATCTGCCGTCGTAAAATGATCTTATTACAATGTTAAACCAAGCAACTGACGTCAAAATACCTTGCATATACAACCATCCTACAATCAATTTACAACGTTCCGACGTTGTAATGACGTCATTTTCCGAACACGCTGGGTCACAGTTAGGCGTGTTATCAGAAATAAACCAAATACGAATTTGGTTACATCTCACACTTTATGAAACGCAATTTCGACGACATTTTCATTTGGATTTTTTGTCCATGACATTAAAAGAGTCTCCCTGTACACTCGTCCTAGTTAAGGGTGTTACCGAGACAATATTTGAAACAGACGAGTGATACATGGTTGTCTGCACAACCCTGCCTGCGGCTAGAAAAAATGCCAGCTGGGGCAAAACTGACACTTGCAAAATGAAGTCATGAAAATGAGTCCGGATGGGAGATACAGTTTGGGTATGGATACAAAGATAATTATATTGCCAGTACAGTTTTATTTGGTGACGCAGTGACCTCAAATGACATAGATGTAATTTCTCTCATGAGGACATCGCAAGACTGCATGCAGACAGCAACAGAATAAAGTACCAGTTATTTTTACCCATGTATGTTCTAAAGAAAAAAATATCATAATTAGAACAACAGTCAATTCGCCGTAGAAGTGATGGTGTAACAGGATTAACTGCCATAGCAATAGGTTAAATTTTTTTTTAATATATCGCCCTACACTACAAGCAGGTTGCACCCACCACCTGTGTACATGTCTGCAATCAACAACACAATAGGCCTACCGCTCTTTCCAAAGATACTAATCTTACAGGTGCGAGTAATCAGCATGTTATGGTTCAATGTAGAGGTACCGCGTGACCATACTAGTGCAGTGCGATATGTTCAAAAATTGTTTTAACCTGTTGATATCGTAGTGATCCATAATCCAAGTTAAGATGCAAAATGGAGAGTTGCAGATTGTTCCATTGGATGCCCTATTGTATTTTACGCAAAACGTTCTAGAACAAGAGAACTGGCGCCGTGCTTTCCCAGAGGATGATTTAAGAACTACCCACCACGCCACTGGGTTTACTGTGCAGCAGGCGAGCAGTGTGAGTAACATGACACCACTGATTTGCTATGCTGCATAGAAATGCATGGTTAAATTTGAATTTGTACATTTATATTTACATAAAAACACTGTGAAGATGCTGGTCGATTTCACATTTTATGTTATCTACAGAAGGTGTGAATTTTCTTTTAAACACACATCACTTTTGTTCTGAAATCGAACAAGTAATAATGGCACACACACAATTCTAAAACAACATCTTTTGCACAGATTTCAATGGGATTTGACAAGTAAAGTGGCAGTTGAAACTCTAGTGATAACACTTTCGCAGTGCATGATGGGGCTTCCTTAAATCATCCTCTGGTGCTTTCCATTGAACACATTAAAAAGCAACTTTGTATGTATTTCCTTCCTTGGGTTTTCGCTTCAACCATTATGGTCTTAAATTAAAGCGAAAGGTAAAATGTATTGGGTGCTTGTTTATAGTTTGAAATATTTGTCTCGGTTAGGGATATACAAGGGTGAAAATAACTGGCACCTTGATTATTTCGATGTCTGTATTTTTGTTTATTTTCAAAATCCTGATCGTTACAGTAATGGATTACTCACGGAATTCATCGCTGAAAAACAAAGTTACAGCACAGATGTTCCAATATCTGTGGTTACAGACTGTAAAAATAGATTGTCATAACATGGAATAGGATATTCTAGTTGAAATCCATACACCCTATGGAAGACATAACCTTACTTTTCCAGGGGTGAATATTTCAAATGGATTCACCTATTCAGGTAATCGATTTGAAATTATCACTCCCTGGTTTGGAGATTAAGGTCATGTTTTCCATAGAAAGTGTGCGGATTTCAGCTGGAACAGCGGAATGTGCAAAAAGACGGTCATAGTGACAGTTTTTATTTCGTATTATATTACCCTCGTGACCTAGTATTCAAAATCTCTCGCTCGTGTCGCACTTACAGTTGGGTATGGTCTTGGAAGAAGTATGAGATTTTAATAATTTGCAACATCTGGAATATAAATGTTGCCATTTCTCATACATCGTCAAGTTGTCATCTCGTTATCTCGACACATCCCTTCGGTGCTAACTGTCGTTTATTTGATGGATTATATTTTTGTAATTGGATACTGGAAGTAAAAGTACTGATAGTTGATCTGGGTTTTTTAAACATATGAAAAGTGAGCCATAAAGTTATTTACAACTATAATGGATAAAATTATTTTTAAAACGGCTTCTTTTTACATAATGAACTATTGTGACTGACTTTTTTACTTTTATTTCGTAAAATATTTTTCAACTTATTTAAAAAAGCGGTAGTGGGGAACTTATAAATTATGGATCCTATTATATGTAACATGATCAAGGGAAATGAATCACATGTCGCTAATTTTCAATTAGAAGTTATTTTACATTGTTTTCTGGCAGTTAACAAATGCTACATTTAATGCAAACCCCATAAAATTCGAACATCTGCTTACTGAGTTATGAGCAATTTATCAAATGCTAAAAACAATATAAAACAAAAGAATTTGAACACTGGTTTTGCCAATATCTCATTAGTGACATCCGACTCATTCCCCTTGATCAGACATTCATTATATTTGTAAATGATGTTAAATTTCAGTAGTAAACTAAATAGATTTTATTGTTATATATTTTTCAAAAGAAATAAATACATAATATTGCTGGCAAACTGAAAAGAAAAAGCACAAAACTATACGTCTCTATAGAAAACAAGCAAAACGCAAAACTCAATACCCTAACATAACGTTAACCTTACGCCACCTCGGTCGCCGTGTAATCCCTATGGCGTACTTTTCGTCGGCTTCATTCCATAGTGGCGTATAGGTCCGATACGTCACTATGACATGTAGAGAGGTGTACGCCACTATGACATACAATGTTTTTCATTTTTGCCGATATTTCATAATTATAAAATGTGTATAAAAAGTGGCGTATGGTCGATACGCCACTATACGCCACATTTAATTAATTAATTAAAAACATATGTGCCAAGTATCAAAAAAATGACAAAAAATCACTATACGCCACTATGGAATACAGCCGACGAATTATAACATCGGGATATAGATCTGTTCATCGCTTAAAGTTCTGTTTTTCACAACCCCAGATTCAAAGTTAATCTCGCGAGGTCAGGGGATACTTCGATTGTTATCTTATTAAGTCGGATTACCTGACCTAATTTCTTTCTGAGAAAGCAGGAGGCTGACAAGATGAATAAAAAATCGTTTTGCATTACTTAACTGTGCATTATACAGCAAAAATGTAGATAGAAACATCAGATATAGAGTGTTACTGTGCAGGTTTCAGCTTACTGCATAGCTTAGGATGCAATCTGGCCGTTTATACTATAAAGTAAAGTCCTAGGGACCATTGGTCATTAGCAAGTATGTATCTTCCGTGAATAAAATTGCACGTAAAAAGGGCAATTTTCAAGATCAAACCACGTAGTAACGTGAATAGGGTATCTATATCAGCTAATTTACCAAGAGAAGTTATGGAACTTTTTGGACCTTTTGAGTTTTAAGTGTTTTTACAGTTGCATAACATATCATAACATCCTTTTTAATCCAACTTCATAATTTTTAAGATGATCAACTTATCTCGTCCAAATATAAGAAACTTTCGTGCCCGATAATCGATATCGCAATTTAATATTTAACTATTTACTAAGTTCTTTTGAGTTCTTTTTTTTTTAATGCTCATGACTTTTATGCTTATCACCAAATATGTATTACCCTGCGTGAGCAAAAAGTCTAGATCGTGCTCCTTAAATGCCACTGAACAGACGATATGAGAAAAGACGAGAAGAGAAGAGAGATAAGAAAAAAGAAAGCAATGACATAAAATGAGAAAGAGAACATAAAAGAAAAGAACATGAAAGAAAAGAAAAGAAAAGAAAAGAAAAGAAAAGAAAAGAAAAGAAAAGAAAAGAAGAGAAGAAGAGAAGAGAAGAGAAGAGAAAGAAGAGAAGAGAAGAAAAGGAAAGAGAGGAAAAGAGAAGTAATGACATAAAATGAGAAAGAGAACATAAAAGAAAAGAAAAGAAAAGAAAAGAAAAGGAAAAGAAAAGAAAAGAAAAGAAAAGAAAAGAAAAGAAAAGAAAAGAAAAGAAAAGAAAAGAAAAGAAAAGAAAAGAAAAGAAATGAAAAGAAAAGAAAAGAAAAGAAGAGAAGAGAAGAGAAGAGAAGAGAAGAGAAGAGAAGAGAAGAGAAGAGAAGAGAAGAAAAGGAAAGAGACGAAAAGAGAAGTAATGACATAAAATGAGAAAGAGAACATAAAAGAATAGAAAAGAAAAAAAAGAAAAGAAAAGAAAAGAAAAGAAAAGAAAAGAAAAGAAAAGAAAAGAAAAGAAAAGAAGAGAAGAGAAGAGAAGAGAAGAGAAGGAAAGAGAGGAAAAGAGAAGTAATGACATAAAATGAGAAAGAGAACATAAAAGAAAAGAAAAGAAAAGAAAAGGAAAAGAAAAGAAAAGAAAAGAAAAGAAATGAAAAGAAAAGAAAAGAAAAGAAAAGAAGAGAAGAGAAGAGAAGAGAAGAGAAGAGAAGAGAAGAGAAGAGAAGAGAAGAGAAGAGAAGAAAAGGAAAGAGACGAAAAGAGAAGTAATGACATAAAATGAGAAAGAGAACATAAAAGAATAGAAAAGAAAAGAAAAGAAAAGAAAAGAAAAGAAAAGAAAAGAAAAGAAAAGAAGAGAAAGAGAAGAGAAGAGAGAAGAGAAGAGAGAGAAGAGAAGAGAAGGAAAGAGAGGAAAAGAGAAGTAATGACATAAAATGAGAAAGAGAACATAAAAGAATTAGACCATAAAAAAAAAAAAAAAAAAAGAAAAGAAAAGAAAAGAAAAGAAAAGAAAAGAAAAGAAAAGAAAAGAAAAGAAAAGGGAAGGGAAGGGAAGGGAAGGGAAGGGAAGGGAAGGGAAGGGAAGGGAAGGGAAGGGAAGGGAAGGGAAGGGAAGAGAAGAGAAGAGAAGAGAAGAGAAGAGAATAGAAGAAAAAGAAAGAGAGGAAAAGAGAAGTAATGACATAAAATGAGAAAGAGAACATAAAAGAAAAGAAAAGAAAAGAAAAGAGAAGAGAAGAGAAGAGAAGAGAAGAGAAGAGAAGAGAAGAGAAGAGAAGAGAAGAGAAGAGAAGAGAAGAGAAGAAAGTAATGAATAGAAACCAGAAAATAAAGAGAAGCAAAGAGAATAAAGGTAATTGGTAAGCGAAAGGGATTGGAAAAAAAGAAAAGAAAAGAGAAAAGAAAAGAAAAGAAAGGAAAAAGAAACGGAAAAAGATAAAGTAAAGGAATGGAAAAGAAAAACATAAAGAAAGAAAGAAAGAAAGAAACAGAAAAGAAAAGAATAAAGAAAGAAAAGAAAAGAAAAAATAAACAAATTAAAGCAAAGCAAAACAAAGCAACACAAAGGAAAAGGGAAAGTGCACAGAAAAGTAAAGAAAAACAAAGAAAAGAAAAGAAAACAGTGAAAAGAAAACAAACAAAAAAGAAAAGAAAATATTAGATCACGGTAACTTACCATAATGTCAGTACTCATGGGGACTGGAGGTCGTTTATTGCTCTAATAATCCAGTATTTATCTCCTATTTTGGTCTTTCGAAAGATTACATTTTTATCTTCATACAGAATGTTCTCCCCTGAGTATTTTGACATGTGGTGATTAAAGGAAGCAGCTTACGATGCACAATAAATAGATCAGTGTCCACTCCGTTATAGCCACTTGTAATGTGATATCTTTATCAACACGTTATAGTTTTCAGCAGAAAACTTCAGCAGACGTAAATTTGGCGCAGTTTATGGCGTATACGGAAGTGGGATTCTGATTGGCTAATTGAATCACGTCATCATTACATCGGCACCTCATTCTCTGGTCATGCTGTGTAGCAACGCGTGACTTTGTTCTTTTTACGCGATAATCAGACAAGGCAGACGGACATCGCTGAAGTAATTTGCAGAAAGGTGTAGGAAACATTAAACCAATAAACAAGAAATGGAAACTTGCAGAAAATGAAACAAAAATGATGAAGGGAAAGATGATTTTAGAGAAAATTGGAAGCGAAGAAAACCAACAACAAACACGCATACATTATCAAACAAGGCACTTCATGTTACCCGTTGTCACTCATATCGAAAGGTTTTGGCTACATAACGATTCTTTTATAAACGGATCTATGCACATG
Organism: Amphiura filiformis; assembly: GCF_039555335.1. Classification (NCBI taxonomy): domain Eukaryota; kingdom Metazoa; phylum Echinodermata; class Ophiuroidea; order Amphilepidida; family Amphiuridae; genus Amphiura; species Amphiura filiformis. The sequence continues at coordinate 29,636,692 of NC_092637.1, forward strand.
CAGTTTCCACCTTGATGCAACTGAGTACACACATCTGTCCAAGAAAAGTTAGCCTAGTAGTCCAGTCACAGTGGGTTTTGACTCACCACTAATTGCAACATAATTTTTTTCACTCCTATGAATGTCCGAGATGTCCGCTGAACAGCATTCAAAAAGTATACTAAAATATACTTGGTGGAAAGGTAGTTTTTGGCGGGAAAAGGTCATACAGGGGTCAAATTTCAAAAACTATACCAAATTATTCCTCTAGTCATAAGGATTCAGAAAAAATATAGTTTGCCATACCCGTGATGTACGGTTCTTGAGTTATAGCCGAAAAGGTCAAAGGTCAAATGTTGGGTTCAACAGAGGTCAAAAAACTAAAATTGTCTGATTTAAACCAAAATGGTCTCAAATTGTTCGGCTTGCAAACATAATTCATTTAAAGAATATTTGCACTGTTTAGGTTGTTTAATTACATGCGTAACATCGAAAACTAGGTCGGGGTCAATAGAGTTCAATGGTCAATGACCTCTTTTACCCTGCTACCTAGGTAACGAAACATCCAAGATATGGCAAACTATTCTTATTTTGGAGTGCTTTTAAAGGACGAACACATTGAGACCATTTTTAAGGAGATCGGAGCATTTTTTCGAAGTTGACCCACGTGGAGCTCAAAATTTGACCTTTGACCTTTTGCTTATAACTTGAGAATGGTACATCACAGATATGACAAACTATACTTTTTCTGAATCCTTAAGACTAGAGGAATGCTTTGGTATAGTTTTAAAAAGATTAAAGCAATTTTGAAATCTGACCCCTGTATGACCTTTTCCCGCCAAAAACTACCTTTCCACCAAGTATATTTTGGTATATTTTTGGTATGGTGTTCAGGGGACATCTCTAAAATGTATAAAAGTGAAACAAATTCTGTTGCAATTAGTGGTGGGTGACACCACTAATTTGTTTAGATTGACTGGACTATAGCAATGCCTTGTCTCTACACTATCTGTGTTTACACTACACTATTGAGTGCATCCAATCAGGAAGGTTTTTTTATCGAATGAAAAGCTAAAACTTCCCGCTAAAAACACTTTTTTCATTTAATATGTCAACTGATGAAGCAATTCGATGTTTATAGCAAGGCGAATGTGGTAAATCTGTTGAATACGGCCTTTTCACGCACAATGTTTGACCAAGGTGTATTTTCTAACAGTCAAAACACCGCTTGATCCTTACAATATTTTGCAAATTTTATATCATTAAATGAAAGAGCACACTTAATATATTGTCCATACTAGATTCATTGCAATGAGCAAATTGCAAATCTTGTGTAAAAATTACTATTTCGCCTGTTTCGTCACCCGGTTGTAATGTCAATGAACATTGTATTTGCTTTAAGAACGCTTTGAAATTGATATGATGGAATCAGATATTCTTATTTTTCTGAAATCAGATAACATTGATACATTAGCGCTAATTCGTGATAGTTATGGATTACGGACCTCATTTATTGTTGCCAAAACAAAGACACTTTTGTAATGTGATACGGATACAATTTACTTAGGATATTCATTTCGTAATATGCAGCAAAACAACATTTTTGCAATATAAGATTATGTTCTGGTGGCTGTCACTTAACGTGGCCACCCGACAAAATAATTAATTACTTACAAAGTTAAAATCGCAGTTTAAAAAATAACGGCTACAAACGTCATGGGGGTAGTTATGGTGTCATAATATTTTGTCACTAATCTTTTTGTTTTTGACTTAGTCAAATAGCAAGTAACACCCCGTGTGCGTTTTGAAAGTAAGGTCCAGAATCAGTTTTAATATCATAATATTACCTCAAAGAATATGAAAAATATTGAATGCAAAAACAGAGGCATTTTGGGTTCTACATTGGTACAATGATCTAATGTGAAAATCGATGTTTCGAGAAAAAGAGCTTTAAAGTTTGAGTAATGGTGTTTTTCTTTTTTCTTTGGGGGCACGGTAGCGCAGCGGTACGGGCTCTACCTCGCAATCGGAGGGTTGCGAGTTCGAACCCCGGCGGTGCCATCGTGTTGTGCACTTGGGCAAGGCACTTTACCTCACTTGCCTCTCTCTACCCAGGGGTCAAATGGGGAGCTGTTTGGGATATTGTCCATTGAGCGCCGCCCAAAGGTATGAGCATGCCTTGGGCATTGTGTGGCAGCTGACTTATTCTAACGACGGCGGAATAAATGTAAAGAGCTTTGATACACGTGAAAGGCGCTATATAAATGTCAACATTTATTTATTTATTTTATTTATTTGAGCTAATTTGGTTGAGTAATTTTGAAATTACAACAATGTTTAGGAAGGTTTAGGGACACAAAGACTCATTAATATGAAAAAATGATCTCTCTTGAGATATATTGTTTTGCCGTGTCATCATTAATGCATTAGGGTTTGCCTGGCACGCTCTAGAGAGTTTTGGCTAATGAGGTAAAATGACATAACTCATTTGACCACATTGAATACACGAAAAGTGACAAGTTCATTTAAAATGTTGGATTGAACTATAAACATGGTTCGTTTTGAACAATTCCAGTGCAAAATGATGTTGATCTACTCACATTTTCAGTGACGTTTCACCACTACATCGGTGTTGAGTGAATAGGCCAATAGTTTTCCTCCCACCATCCATTACATCAAGAATTAGGAGTGTTCAGAACTCTGTTAGATCGGAGCGATGCTTTAGTTACTGAGGAGGCGGTCAAGCAAAAAGAGGAGAAAAATTTCCGTGAAGCCTTGTCGTGCTGCGGATACCCCGATTGGTCAATAAAGAAAGTAAAACAAGACAGAGCTACTCCTAAAACAAAGCCTACCTCTAAGCAAAAAGATGACGGTGAAAAGTCAAAAGGCATGGTTGTTGTTCCTTATATAGAGGGCCTTACTGAGCGAGTCTCGTGAGTTTTTAAAAAACATGGCTTCGCAATTGCTATGAAACCACACCGTACAATACGTAGCATGCTCGTTCATCCCAAGGACAAACTCCTCCCTCAACAAAAAGCGGAGGCGATTTACGAAATCCCCTGCGGAGACTGTGCTAGTTCATATATTGGAGACACCGGCCGTCCCTTCGGAGTCCGCTTGAAAGAACACCAAAAAGAGGTGGAGAAACTTGAAAGCAAACCATATACTCGAGCTAGCCGAAAATCATCTATCACAGACATTCACAAGTCAGCTATCACCGACCACGTAGCTTCTTCTAATCATTCCATCAATTGGGAGGACTCAAAAGTTATCGACAGTGAAGCTGACAAGACCACCATGGCTAAAAGAGGCTATCTGGATACGCCGAAAAGGAAACGACACTCTAAACAAGGACGAGGGGGCCTATTCACTCAACAACATCTTTGACCAACTCATCACGCCCTCAACGGCTACTGTTGACTATAAAAGATGTGATGAGTTGCAGTCTGAAGAAACCACTAGTGTAGTGGTGAAACGTCACTGAAAATGTGAGTAGATCAACATCATTTTGCACTGGAATTGTTCAAAACGAACCATGTTTACATTAGTGTCAAGATAGGTTCTGTTATCTTCAAAACGAAGTACGGTGGTAATTTGACATTACCCAAGATATGGATTTATCTCAAAATGTCCAAATTTCAAGTCAGATCGTTTGCCAGCGCCCGATGGATGAAAACCCAACAAAATATCCCATAAATTGTATGGTTCTTGATACCATTACAAATAGTTTGCACCATCCAGGATGTCTCAATACATTGGAACCCGATAACTAATTATATCTTCTTTTCGAACGGTCATAACTTTAGTGTGGATTTAAGCAACTTTAACCAATTTTCCATTGAACCATACTATCCATTGACCTTAACATTCTTTGCAATGTAACCTATGTGACGATATATCCTAGATGTCAAGGGCAACAATTTGAGACCTTTGTGAGGTATTTTCGTAGATTTAGATCAATGTGGACCCCTACATGAGATATTTGACCTGTTTTCTTATACGTCGAGAACCATACGTCACAAAGAGACATTTTCTGCATACTTTTGCGAGTTCTGAATTGACCAATTCGATGGTTGAGAGCCAGAAAGTCTAACCTGTTCCCACAATATGAACATAAAGTCGCCAGGGCACTATAGAAGATACAGTCCATTAATCATGACAAAATTCAACAGATAACAAAAGACATTGTGGGGCAAATATTGATTTTTAAAGACCAAAGTAAGGAGCCAACTTAATTTCATTTTGTGAGAGTTGGCTTTCTGGTTGTGAACACTCGATAATTGAAATATGACTCTGTATGACCTTTATCAGCTTCTAATATTTTTTGAACAAGGTGCGTTTTAGGGTGCACACCAGTAAATAGCCTACATTGACTTTCTGTACAAACAGGGTCCGGGAAAACGTCATTTTTTTTACTTCAGAGCGACTCAGCTCTTCAAAACTTACTCTTTCTGCAAGTTGAAGGTCAGCTGAAGACATCTAGTCCAGAGAAATCATACGGAGTCCAGCGTTTTTTTCAGGAAATTGCCCACTAGATCACCCATTATAAAATACAGCTTACGGCGACTCACAAATAGCTTGGTGTTTCTGAAATGTAACACATTTTGAAAGCTTAGCCAAATCTTCATAAAAGGTCGGATCCTGCTCATTTTTCACAGACAATATATTTCCCAGGCCTAAATTAGGATTTAATATAAATCAGGGCCTAATGGTTTGTTTTTAAGCCTTTCCTAATCTATTGTATTCAGTCTTCTTGCACGTTTCCTCGTTTTAAACACTGTAACTCTTCAAAAAGGACATAGGAGATTCCTATTTACTGGTGTGCACTCTTTAACCGAAGATTTTTCTGGTATTTCAATGTCTTCAGCATTTACTTCGTTCCAAGCCTTACCCGTTGTTTTTACTTGCCCATGCCGGCACATTCTCTTGCTTTTTTTTTTCAAGTTGGGTTGTGTTGTGTGCCGGTCGGGATTTGTGTTTATTCGTTGTCATGTTTAATTGTAACACTTTGGGTTGGTAAACTGTTCATTCTTTCTTACTTGCATACAGTTAAGTTAAACGCAGAATCTGGGTCGGTCGGTCGGTCGGTCGGTCGGTCGGTCGGTCGGTCGGTCGGGCCAGTAGAACATGATATATGTCGTTGCCTAAGCCTCATTTTCTATTGAAGTATCGTTTAACGGCTTACGCAAATTGGGTTATTCCAGTTGAAATCCTTACACCTCCTATGGAAGACGCGTCTTTAATCTCCCACACAGCGGGTGTAGATTTCAAATACAGTCGTTCATTCAGGTTATCACATTTGAAATTCATATTGTGTGGACGATTAAAGTCATGTATTCCATGGGGGTGAATTTCAGCTGGAATAGTCCAATCAAGCTGATCTCTGTCTAATGTTCAACGACATGACAGTAATCACAGTATCTCAATAACAGCACTTCTCTACATATCCTTGGGGATCCTCTTAGTTTTCGCGTGGAACTGACGATAGTTTTGTCTCATCGCAATCGGAACATGTGTGTAGTTTGTTTATCCACACTCAATTTACATCATGGTAACCTTCGACCACTTCACCACAGCCATAAAGCTGGAAAAAAATAAACATTAGCAATATTTGTATTGCCTGGTTTACTGGTTATTTTTGGTTTTGTTATTGCTTGGTTTTAATATCTATTTGGATTATTATTGTTTTTTGGGTTGTTTTTTTTTGGAAAAGCGTCAAATTTGCCTCAGGTGAGTTTTTGAGTTTTGGATGTGCTGAACAAATTATTTGTTTAAAAGCTGAATATTTTTACATATTTGACGCCTGAGGAGGTCAAATTATGACTTTTGACCTCTTTTTTATAACTCGAGGAACGCAAGTCACAGATAGGTAAAAGTATACATTTTCTGAATCCTTATTAACTAGAGGAGTAGCTCGGAGTGTTTTTTTAACAAGATATGAACAATGTCTGTGTTTTTCCGGTAAATTGCATAATGGTTTTACTATATATTCTGCAGCAATATGCCAAACCCGTTCAGGCATCCAAAAGAAAAGCCCTCAATTCCTGATTAATGAGATTTGGTTGTCATTTATGGGCAATTACTAATGGCATGAAAGTTATTCCCAATGAAGTGAAACTACGACGAAACCATATTATTGCCCATAAAGAATGATGGAATCTATTATGATAACTTACCGTAATCATAAGAAGTGAAGTTCACACGACTCATCCATTTACACGATAGCCTTGCTGCTATTGCAGGTGAGTGAAATTGTCTTATCTCTTATCTTTAATGTGATTGTGTTATATTTTATGAGCAATTACTGTAACATGGTAACATTACAGGTAACAAGAAACCATGTTATTGCCCATAATAAAGCGTAATGCTTTACAAATAGCTAAAATTATGTTGGCATGTTCAATTTATGTTGCATCACAATATTCGAAATTGTCTACAGCTTTGTTTCTGCTGACCCAAACAATGTAGCTTTAATAATATAGTAATATGCTTTTAGTGCTTTGGTTCTAGAATTCAAATTTACTAGTATATTTCCGCTCTTATAACAAGGAAAGCCATCGAGCAACACTCGTATACTACGTGTGCGTTTCAATGCATGAAACTGACCGGCAGGTCTCGAAATAAGAAAAAAAATCCAAGGGTCCTCTGGATCCATGCCTGGATTCAAGGGTCCGACCCAGGACTCTTGCCTTTGAAATTTCTAGAGAGAGATAGTTAGCTGCGGCGAACGCGTAATGTAGATTGTAGAAAATTGAAAACTCGGGTTTAAAACTTGATGGTAAACTAAAATGAAAGTGCACTCATGGAGCTAGACGTATTACGTGAACCAGATTTTTCAGTGGAACAACAAAACTTATATTTTCTGCACTTTGCTTGGTTCAATGTTTACGGGTCACGCAGTTCCGTACCGTTGGAAATTTGCGGGTCCGTGCCTGCTTTCACGGGTATTTGAAGCTTAAATGAAAATTTAGTCCTTAATACAAGGAAGAAGAAGAAAACGTAGCGTAAAAATGATGATTTTTACATGTTTTTCAATGGAGAAGTTATATGGTGGCCTGCACGCTTCAACATAACAACCATGTCGACCAATAACTGCCTTCGGATTGTAAAATTGACGAATGAGATACGTAGCTAAGACGAATTTTACGCCCACAATAGAAGCTTCTCTAGCAAACTGTGTTAAGTATGCCTTTAAATGTTAAAAGGTTATAGATTTAGAACTATTAACAAGGACATGTAACCTGTAATAATTATATTATTATCTTGAGGATGAAATATTCTTAGGGAATTTAATATTTAACCAAGAACTTGATCATCTTTCAAATTAAATATTGACGTATGTGTTATATTGGAGGTTCCGTTCGGGCAAGGTTGCTGTAAATACCGGAACAAACTCATGATTTGTATTTTGTTGCTATTTTGACATCAAATCTGCAATCAATTTTCATTTTGGAGGGATATGTGGGAAATAATCCATAATTCACTAAAGTAGACAATTGTCGAACTGTTGGATAAAAGGTAGTTGTTGGCAACTTTATGTTAAGGTAGAAACATTGCCACAAAAATAACATATTCTATAATGAAATTACCATACAAAATATGCCATGAGCCAATGATAATACAATAAACAGACCCTAATTGCTAATTCTATTATCTTTCTTAGCTTAAAAATAATATAAAAGAAAATCAATAATGTTTACTGGTTCCTAAGGAAACTGTTTCACATTGTTCAGATGCATGCATTGTTGATGTTTTAGTTATTGCATTCTTATAGAGGGCAGGCAATGCATTTGTGGAGCGTTTTTTTTCATATAAATTGAGGAGTAATTTAAAGGAGTATTTCGTGATCCTAGCATCCTCTATTTATGTCATTTTTCATTAGATATCCACGAAAAAAACCTATTCCCAAAATTTCAGTTGATTCTGATTTTGCGTTCGCGAGTTATGCATGATTATGTGTATTACACTGCTCCATAGACAATGCGTTGTAATTTCGTTCGTTCAAATTTCACGATATCTTTGCTAAACGAATTAATCTGCAAGAAATATTTTGTACATAAACATTATGTAGCCAGAGGTTTCCAGTGATATAAAAATCTCAACTTTTTTTGAGAAAAGTCGTGGGATGAGGCTGTGGATCACGAAATGCCCTTTTAATTAAGAAAGTTGATTACCAACCTCAAAGTGTTGCCGCTCTAACCATGCTAAGCTTAGTTTACTAACTGTGAAGATGTTTCCCGCTACATTGTGCTCAATGAATGGCCTCGCATTATTAGCCCAAGCCACCTGCCTGCGTAAGATAATATTAAAGCAATCTTCGTGGCTAAAGCGAGGTTTAATGAGAATAAAATCGTAGTATAGTACGCGCATTTTCTTTTCATGATAATCTTGAGTATGAAAATCTCAGACAGTTGAGCATTAAATATCAGTATTTCTCAGTATTATGGTCTGTAATCCCATCCGATATCAGATGCCTTTTTTGTATGTTATTATGTTGTGTATGTGTGAGGCCTGTGGATCAAATAAAATGAATAATCATAGTGCAGTTGCCTAGGTAACGTCACCATAATTGGACAATCTTGTTTCTTGATCTGGATGGAAATATAAATACCATGGCTACAAGAACCCTCCTGTGGAAGTCTATTATTTCCTTCCCCAGTGCTTTGACGTTATCTATTTAGTGCATTTTCTCACTCACTTTAATATGTTCACGGGGCCAGGGCCACGTTTGCAACGAAATATTCAGATAAATAAAAGAGGTAAACAAGAGGAACTTTATGGATTCTATAAAGGAAATTCCAAGGCTTGATCAATTCTGCCACAGTGCGTAATATTTCCTGAGAGGGGGAAACCAGTAGCGTATATAGCACTTTTTAAAACTCGCGCGCGCCCCTGGTATAACGGGAAAACGCCTGTGGTTATGTGATTATGGCGAAATTAATCTCATATTTGAAAAATTCGGCGAGATTCGAATTAATTGCAATATATACCATATTGACCATTTTCAAAATGGTATATATTGCAATTAATTTGAATCGTGCCTAAAAATATTTAACAATAACATTTTGACAATTATTATAAAAAATGTTGTAGTGTGTTTTCATACAAACCGTTTTTAAACATTTTTATGACCTTTATAAAACCCGATATTCAGTGCATCGATCTCTACTCAACAGAAAACAAAAAGAACAGTTTAGAAGAGAAGAGTAGGTTCTGTTTATTTTCTTTCGATTTTGCGCTTGCTATCTCAATTTCTATCGCAAAGTAAATTCCACAATGAAATTCTGCTTTTTATGTTGTTTAATTTATAAAAATAGGTTAAGAATTTGAGAAGACCCTTTAGCCAAGTTTCGAGAAGAGGAGCTCTTTAGTATGTACCGGGCGTGCAGAAGCTTTTGTGTGCGTAGCTATTGCCTCGGGAACTATTGCATATACATTCTTTCCTCTACACATTTCTATGGCTTCTTTACAAGTATGCTTTAACCTAAACAGCTAATCATCTTCTTTAATAGCGCTATGATTTAATATGAAAGTACAATGTACTATAATTATTTGCATCAATTCGCTGCTCTCAAACTGCTGTCGGAATGAAGAACACTCTCTCGGAAATGAGGCCTTTTTACCATGTCTCAATGCCTTTCATAACTTGTAAATGTAATTGTGAGTACTTTGTGACAATGCCAGTGCCATTTGTTTGGTTTCTTGGCTGTTCTTCATACATTAATATTCTGCAAGAAACTTATTTTCGTCGTTGTTCAAGTTAACACTTTATTGTATTTATTCTTGCCTAAAAAGGTGGAATAAATAACTAATGAACAAAGTGAGCAAGTCGATAAAAAGCCCCATTAATGCCTTTAATGAACACCATTTGCTACTTTTTGAAAGTACATCCTTAAAACTTTTGAATGCATGCTTTTTCCAAGTTTTTTAGCTTTGACAGCTAGTTGCCATGGCAATTGCCATGGGCATGAAGGTTAGTCTCAAAAACACACTGGCCAACCTGTCATCATAACCAGCTGGACTTGGGTCACCATACTATATGCCCTCCGGCAATTCCAGCGCTGAGACTACTTTCAAGCACTATTTTTATCAATGGCATTACGTCATGCCACTGGCCTGCCCAGCTGACCTCCAGACCACCAGGAATGTGTTGACATGCTAAAGGTAAAACATCAGCAGGTGTCGAGGTATATGAGATAAAATTATGAAATCCAATATCGGAAAATTAAACCAGTGGAACAAAATTTATTACCCTCGCTTTTCTCTAATCGAGGGTAATTTTGCTAAAGTTCTTTAAGGATCCGTTGACAAAATGTGTTCAATCCGGCAACGACATATACAAATATGTCACGTGACATATTACCAGACATAATAACAGTGACCAAAACATGGCTTACTAGGAACGAGCGAGATGACCACATGATCACTGACATCAAGAGCACGCTTCTGAACTACGTATTAATTCCAATATATGCCCCTCGACTACGGCCTCTGTTCTTGCCAAAAACGGTTTTCGAATAAAAGTTAACGATGTTCAGGGCACATGGATCTTCACATTACATCACGGACTGCCACCCAGCACCAAAATAGAAACTACATTTTTTTAAATGATTTCACCTCACTCCTAGAATCACAAACCTCAACTTCGACACCATCGTTATCGTTAGTGATCTCAACATCCTTGTTGACAATTTCACTGACAACATAATCTGGATATTTCTCTCAGGATATGATCATTAATACGACCAACTGAACGTCCGTTCAGTCACCCATATTGTGGGCATACGCGTAATCTTGTTTCCCGCAGGGTGGATGATCTCTTGTTATCTGTGTATGTATAATATACATTATGTCGTCGGATTACACAATTGACAATAGTTTCCAAAATGGCATCTTTTAAACATCTCTGCGAATCAATATTATAGGACGGACTTTTTTTTTTGCCCTCTTTTGCATGTAAATTAGAACAAATTACTATATAAGCTGTATCAAAAAAGATTTTGATAGTTATTAAAAAGCCTGGTTCTTCAAATGCAATAAATGATCCCCTTAAAATGATAAAATGACCAGACTATACATCTATTGTATATGACTCATTTGTATTAATCAACGAATTATGCGGATCATATGTTGCATTTTGAAGTGGCAGTCATGTCCATAATCACTGGAAACTGATGTGTACCAATCATTTAATACAGCCTGTGTGATGTGCCCTGAGTAATTTGATTTAATTTAATTATTTAACTTTGTTTACAAGCTGAAAGTATTTCATGAGATGGGAAACCCCCTTGTACGTGCAAGATAATGGTGTGGAAAGTCATTTTTGGAATTCCCCCAAATTATTGTAAACAAAGTCAGATCTATGTTTGGAACTTGGAAATCCCCAGTTCAGTATATTGCACCATAGTCAGAAAATCCCCCCAGGAAGTGATGTAATGTGAAAGGTGAATGTGTATAATTAATATTGGGAAATCCCAAGATTGCAGCAATGTTGTGAAAATGTGATTGAAGTAATGGTTTATTAATAGATGATGGGTTTTTTGCATGAATACTGATATAAAAAGCTTGTGTGTGATGGTCTTCGTGCTTCAAAAATGAAGTACATTTTAACCAGTTTATATAGCCAATAATTGAGCTAATTTTAATACAGCAACGAAGAAGACAGCGAGCACACAAAAGTGCTCTTCCTCATCAAAGGATTAAAAGTTCTTCTGTCAAATTGCTGGAGTTTGCTGGGTTTGTGAAGGCCACGCATCTGTCAAAAAACAGCAGAGCTGTGTTAAGGAAACCTGTTCCCTGGGAAAAGAGTGATTGGTGAAAGAAACACCATTTTTGGAGAAAGCAGCGCAAGGAGATATATTTGTGGAGAAAGCAGCGCAAGGAGATATATTTGTGGAGATAGCAGCGCAAAGGAGATTGGAGGAAGCATCATCATTTTCGTATGAGGATTTTATACGCAAGGATTTATAAATGCAAGACTTGCACACTTAGTGTACTATGGACTTCGCTGATTTTCGCAGGACAAGTGAATAAGGATATATTACATCAGTCGTCCAGAACATTGCAAGAACTCTAGAATCACCAACAAGAAGACCGCTGGTTAAGTACCGATAGAGTAAAACTGATTGTGTGATTTTAGTGTATATTGTTGTTATATGTACCAAGCATACTTTGTTTTCAATTAAAGACTTAGATTATGTTAGCTTAATCAAACAGTGTATTTGTGTTGTGCATTCGTGTGAGTTCGGGTAAAAGGTGATTTTGGCCTTGAGTCAAGTACGACTCGTAACACCTGTAACACCTGATCCGTGAACTTTGTCTTTTTTAGGCTCCGTATCGATAGGCTGTTTCCTTGTGGCGTGTGCCCTTGTTCCGTGTTCACTTGTTCCCATGTGACCTGCCACACAGACAACGAACCTTTCTTTTACTTAGTGGCCGTATCCATAGGTTGTCTGTGTGGTAGGTCACATGGGAACAAGTGAACACGGAATAAGGGCACACGCCACAAGGGAACAGCCTATGGATACGGGGCCTTAAAGACACACAACTATCCACGTAGAAAACACAACAACAGATTATAGCACTTTTGTTATATTTAAATTACTATCTCCAAAACAGCACATGCACTCTTTGAACATTAGGTGCATGTTGACAACGCAGTTCAATAAACAATACAAATTGACTATGTGTGAAGTTGATCATCAGCGACAGAATACCAGACTAATACTAATAGAGTACCTGTGCGTATAATGTTAACAGAAGCCCACGGGTCAATTTCAAGGCTAATTGACTTAATTTCCCAAATATATTTGACCGCAAAAATTATATTGTTAGCTGTAGAAATTCCCCAAACTTGTGTTAACGCGCCCATTTTAAGATATTTTTCTATCCTACTCGCCAGAGGGCCTCAGCATAGACCTCAATTTCTTACTATAAATTCTCTGCTCCCGAGGCAACACGGAAATATATCAATTCTGAGTTTACAGACATGATAATGGGGTTTTTTTACACAGCATATAATCCAAACAGTAGCCGGTCCATATAGAGAAGAAGAAGAAAACATTGTATTACTTACACTTTACAGAGTTCAATAATTATTGCTTAGTTCTGTTTGGTTCATCATGAAAATATCCCACTTTTAAAATCCAATATCCCACTTTTAAAATCCAATGACGTGACAATGTTTTGTTTACATAACAAAAAGCAGTAGTCAGTCGCGGTTTTTTCGTAGTATATCCGATAACATTCTTGTAGTTACTTTGATATTGTTACCCTTTAAATTCCGGTCATCGTTGCAAAAAAACGGGTGCTTAAAATAACACCAGTGGGTGTTGTTCATTTTAACACAGCATGTATGTTTACTTTGCTTTGGAGCACGAGAACTGAGGCACGAGGTATATATCAAATACTATCCTGGAAAGTATCTCACTTTCAACCAACAGACGTGACAATTTTCTGTTTATCTGGCACGGTACCTGGCACATAAAAATGGATCATGATGGATACCTGTTGTATTTTAGGACCGACATCAAAGTGTAAGTGTATTATACAGTTTAATGGGGATAATCAAATAGTTCCATCATGCAGTTATTGTTAACTACATGTATGTACACAACACAGGCAGGGCGGCGCCACAGGGGGGCAAGGGGCAATTGCCCCCCCTATGATTTTCAAAAAAAGAGGTAAAAGGAAGGAAAAGAGAAAGAGAAGAAGGAGAGAGAAAAGGGAGGGGAGAGAAAGAGAGGAGGAGAAGAAGAAAATGAGCCCTCCATGGCCATGGTTAGAAGGAGGAAACTCCCCCTTCGGACATCTTGCCCCTTGTGGAATGCTGACCTACACGGTTTTAAAGTTGTTGGTTTTTATATTTTGGGCCCATTTTCGGGAAATTTTCCCCCATAAAAGTCACATGGCCTCTCTTGCCTTTCTTTTCTCCCAACTACTTTACTTTGGAAAAATCATGGCTACGTCACTTTTCTGTGTCATGCAGCAATTAATCATTATAAATAAGTTTGCTTTCAGTCCGATATCACACAACTTTTACGGGGTTTCATCACATTGTAAAACCAATACTAGAACGCCTCATTTTACAAGAACCTAATTACTAGAACCTCATACTAGAACCTAATTTTCGCTCGCTCACTCGCAAATGGGCAAATGTTGTCCTTTTCTGACTGAAAAAGCATAAAAAACTGTTTTTTCGCTCGCTACGCTCGCAAAGTGGACCTTTTCGGCTTTTAGTGATCATAGGGGGCGACTACTTCCCGCCTACGCTCCTGATTTCATATTCATATCATTTTATCGTGCCAATTTATAAAAAAAAAAGCGGCATATCATATACATGCAACTGACTTAACACACCGCTTTGCGACCAGAGGCGTAGGCTAGATCCGGCCCGGGGTGTGGGGTATAAATCCCCCCAATATTTTGATAGGGTAGATGGTCCATACAATCATTCCCCAATGTTGACGCCTGTATGGGTTTCTGACCAAAGTAACCTCATATTTGGCCATTTTAGCCTAAAATGTGCCAATTTTTTCGCGTTTCGCGCGACTTTCTTTAACATTTCCACCATATTTCACTTCGTGCACATTTGTACCATGAACTTATTTTGTTGCCAAAAGGTGCTGGATTCACTAGAGTAGGTCCATACCTAAAACCAGCGGGCTGAAAGTCGGGCCCGTGAATGAAATCCATAAAAAATATGCGGTTGGAAAATAAATAAATAACCCTAAAATGGGTGAAAATGGTGCATCAAATGGCTTCATTTGTACTTTCATTTTTTTTTCCAAATTCTGAGGGGGCACATCCCCCTCACACACCTTTCTGCGTCGCGCAAGCGCGACGGGCAACGCTGTCGCGCCGCATAACAAATTTCAACATTATTGTTTTGCCCCCCCTATCAAAATACCCTGGCGCCGCCCCTGAACACAGGGGCTCTCACAATATCAATTGAACCCTACTGGTAGCGCTGTGTTGTAGCCATATGGGATGAACTAGTTAGCATCATATATCAAAAAGTATAAAAGCTATAATTTCAGTACTTGCTCTATGTTTCAATTACTTATTCTTTTCCAAATATCTGAATCTTCAACCCGGTACAAGCTTTAATAACGGGGGAACATACATTTTATTAAAAAAGAAATCCTACCATCTATCCAAACTCGCCGTGTTATTCCAATGCACATTTTGCTTCACCGGGCAGCCATTTGTTTGGTCGTATTTGGAAGATTGGTGTCATAAAACCGTCATAGGTACACATTTAGTACTTTCTGTCAATCAATTATGGCTTATTCTCTACATGTCAATCTTTAAATAATTGGCATAGTCCTTATAATAACGGTGGTCCGCCTTGATATGTAAATGACAGCAAACAGCTGCAAACCAGTGAAAAATACCCCAAAACTTGGTCAGTGCAGCTCTGCTCGTACATGTCAATAGCGTCATTATAGATTGGATTAGTCGTCCGTAGCGGACAATTCGGTCGCTCATTGGATCAATATTATCAGGTGGTAATAAATTTGCATTGGACATTAGATTACTATATAAGGGTTTAGTACTGCATATATCGGTTTAATCTGCAATAAGCGGGTTTATGGCTGGAAAGGTCACGGTGAATATGCCGTGGACGACACTGCACTATGCACCAGCGATAGCCCACAAAATCTGTATCGGAATAGATAATCACCATAGAGGCCAAGTTTGGTATCCATCCAAGACTTCTTTTTGTTATGATATTCTTTTAACTGAACCCAGAAAGTATCGAAACAATTATAAATTAGCTCCTATTCAAGGCAAATGCGTTCGTCGTGCACACACACACACCACACACACACACACACACACCCACACCCACCACACAAATCAAGACAAAGGACACCGATGTGCTCTGTTTACTTAACCATGAACTTTACTTTATTTTACTCCTTCGACTTCCAACTTCAATACTTGCTACTCTTTACTTATCTCTGACTTATCTCATGAACTCTTCTGCTGACATCTCAATACTTGGTTTGCCCAACATCACTGTCATTTGAATTTGGCGGACAAAAGCAACGGGTCATAAATTGGTCACAGTACGTACACGCATTTGGCTTGAAAAGGAGCTAAGTGCAACTTTCAAAATCCGACTTGAAGCCACTCAAGCGCCCATAACTCGAGCAATTGATATCGTAGAGCAACAAAAGAGGTATCAAAATGCGCAGGAGAAGGCTGCGCTTTATATACATTAAATAAGTTTTTGCTATATATTTCAGTTCCCGATATATCTGACCATCTATAATCGTTTCGATACTTTATGGGTTGAGTTTATTTACTGACGATACGACCAAAAAGTTGAAAGGGTGAACTATTCTTTAGAGTCTCTGATAGTATTAGTTTAATTATTAAAATAAGTGTTACATGTTGTTGCTTTAAGTAAAGCATATGTCTTTCTGGAGTTCAATGCAAATAATATTGAAAGATTATTCTTTCTTTAAAAGACACACCTTTAAGGGTGCACACCAGTAAATAGCCCCTATTGACTTTCTGTACAAACAGGGTCCGGGAAAATATCTATTTCTTGACTCTTGCAGAACGACTCTTTCTGCAAGTCGAAGGTCAGGTGAGGACATCCATTGTAGAACTTATATACGGAGTCCAGCATTTGTTTCCAGAAAAATGCCGACTAGATCACCCTATAGCCTATACAGCTTACGCCAAATCCTAAATGAGGATTAAATATGAATCTGGGCCTAATAGTTGGGTTTTAAGCCTTTTCTAATGTATTAAGTTAAGTACGTCGTTTTGCACGTTTCCTCGTTTTAAACACTGATTTTTTTCTTCCCAGGGGGTAGGAGACTTGTATTTACTGGTGTACACTCTTAAAAGTCACAACTTATCTCATCTCCGATTTCTATTCTAAAAATGACAGCATACTGTAAAAAACTATTAGTGAACCTCCAAGTGGTCAACCTCGACAATCAGTCTTAGCCGGGTAAGTCAACAAGTTAACAGTTTAACACTGAATGCAAGCAATTACCATAAGTCATTTGAGTATAATATGTCGGATGGAAACCTTTTTAAAAAGGTCAGGTCTATTGCAAAAACAAGTTTATCTCTATTCGAAGAGAATAATTATTACATTACAGGTTGACACTCTTTGCCAACTTTGGATTAAAGTTTTCTGAACGTTTTAACAGCATGCTTATTTCAAATTTATTTGCAACTTTAAGGATATAGTGTGCGTTATAGTTGAGTCATGGGATACTTACTTGTAATACGGTGTACAGCACGATTAAAAAAATTGTGCAAGTGAAAAGCGCTCTCTTTGGCAATTAGAAAATACCGTTGTGACATGGTGCTTACATCAACGTCAGGGGCGTAGTCTTAGCTCTCAAAAGAAAAAAAAACTCATTGAAAAAAAAAAATCCACCGAGAAAAAAGACCAATTCAGAAAGAGAATAAACTCCACGGAGAGAGAAAAAACACATTGAGAAAGAGAAAAAAACTCTACCGAAAAATAAAAAACACAGAGAAAGAAAAAAACTGCACCGTGAAAAAAACCCACACACTGAGAATTGATGCTTACATCAACGTCAGGAGCGCAGTCTTAGCTCTCAAACGCCGTTTGTTCTGTTCAATTTGCGTGTTTTAATATCCAGTTATGTATAGTTAACCACGAAAGGGTAAAATCACAATTGTGCCACTTTTACTAAGGAAGAGGGCTGTATGTAAGTAAATCAATGATAGCATCAAGTGTATCAAGAGTTCCTTCTGTTACTTACGCTAAATTCAAGTTTGTACTTTTGTCTTTCAAAACGTATATGTATTAGCGATGCTGAATGCTTAATTACGTAATGACATTAGCATAAACACAATAGCGTATGGGCACTGCCTGATTTATGGTGAAAGGTAGTCAAGAAAATCTCGCGCCAAATTGAGGTATTGTTACATAATTCCAAATATCTCGAGAATAAAAGTATAGAATCTGGCACGGTTTTTGCAGCTTTATAGACCGATAACATAGGCATGATGCTGGACTCTTTTTAGACATATACCATTTTTATTAAAGAAAAGAAATAGTGTTGAATATCTCCAATTTTGAGTAGGCTTTATCACCCATTGTTCTTTACATAATAAGAGATAGAAAGATTAATCGATGACAAAATTTAACCAATGGTACCTGGTTTGATTGGGTATCTACTGATTATAAAAAGGGAGGTCCCAGTGGTGAAACCATAAACATTTCTTTCTTAATGAACCCTTAATTTCAAAAGGTCTTGTTTTTGTAATTAAAGTAGCACACCATAGAGAGGCTCTGGATTGAATAAGAAATTTGATTTTCAAAAGGTATGTCTAATTCTAGCACAAGACTCGGTATAGCAATTTTCCGCAAACCTAACAGCTACTGTTCCGCAAACCTTGTATTAGTCATATTTTAGCGCGTTTTTGATGAATTTTTACTTTTTTCATACGTTTTTGGTACTTTCAATCATGCATACCATCAA
Source organism: Amphiura filiformis (assembly GCF_039555335.1). NCBI lineage: Eukaryota > Metazoa > Echinodermata > Ophiuroidea > Amphilepidida > Amphiuridae > Amphiura > Amphiura filiformis. The sequence goes on from NC_092637.1 coordinate 29,655,156, forward strand.
CGCATGCGCATATTTCTATTTTTGTTGCAACAAATTCTATTGTCCTGACTATGATCTCTAATACCATACCAATAATCATATTAGTTTTTGTTTCATTTTGGAGATAATTTGGATTCTTTCTTCTGCCGTGTGGGCTCTTTTTCGCGATTTTCACACCATTTTTGCTTGTTGTTATAGGACTATTTTTGGTGAAGTTCAAAGACGGTCCCTTTCCTCATCTGTTGACGGATACATTTCTTCGTTCACAATTATCAATTGAATATACTCAGATTACCTCATACCAAAAATAAGGCTTGTAAACTGCTTTGGTCCTTACTTCTGCTTCTTTATATTACACGTTCCTCAAAGCCAATTCAAATTTCTCGCCAATGTTGACAATTGTCAGTGTACATATAGCAATGACTTTATGCAAATGAGATTACATAATTAAAGGTACTCTGATACTAATTGTTGTGCGTTTTCAAAGACAAAGGTACAAACTTTATTGATCGTAAGTAACAGTCATCTAAGTCATGCATGAGCGGAGATAAATAATGGTTGACCAACCCTCGTACAATACAAAATTGTTTTTACTGTTTTATCATGATACAGGTATAATGATTCTCTTTTTACACTTAAAACAGATTAAAAGATGAATAAATATTTCACATTCTGCTGTAAAATTAAATACAATGTGCATGTCAATGATTATATCATGGTAAATACTGTTCTCTTTGTCACTCAAGGCATGTTAAAAGACAAACAAATATTGCACACTAAGTTATAGGTTAATGAACGCGTATTACTTGTTGGGAGACAAATTAGACAAAATAATGCACGTGCGCTGATGTTGATGTGTCCAATGCACGAGCCCTGAAGGGGGAGTGCATGAGGCGCATCTACATCAGCTATCATTGATGTATATGTACAACCTTCTTCCCTAGTAAAAGTGGCACACTTGTGAGTTGACCCTTTTGTTGTTACTAGACATATCTCAAGATTAAAACAAGCAAATTGAACAGAACAAACGGCATTTGAGAGCTAAGCCTGCGCTCTTGACGTTGATGTAAGCATCATTTCTCAGTGTGTGGTTTTTTTTTTTTTTCACGGTGCAGTTTTTTTCTATCTCAATGTGTTTTTTTTTTCTAGGTGGAGTTTTTTTCTTTTTTAGTGTGTTTTTTTTTTCTCGGTGGAGTTTTTTTTTTTTTTCAATATGTTTTTTTTCTCTCCGTGGAGTTTATTTTTTTTCTGAATTGGTCTTGTTTTCTCGGTGGATTTTTTTTATGAGTTTTTTTCTCTGTGGAGTTTTTTTCTTTCTGAATGTGTTTTTTTTTTCTCAGTATAGTTTTATTTTTTCTCGATTGAGTTTTTTCTTTCTCAGTGCGTTTAATATCAGTCTGAGAAAGTTTTGATTTGCATGATGAGATTCTATAAAAAAAAAAAAAGGCTCCATATCCACCTCTACAACCTCTAATCCCTTTGTCCATTAATTATCTATCCCACCTTTTTAGGCAAATGTAAATCAAGTGTCCGTAAGTTTATATGACGATGAACGAATCAAGTAGTGAAGCGATTGGTATACGTACCATAAAGTGCTAACTTGAACAACGACGAAAATAAGTTTCTTGCAGAATAATAATTTATGAAGAACAGCCAAGAAAACAAATAAAACAAATGACACTGGCATTGTCACAAAGTACTCACAATTACATTTACAAGTTATAAAGGGCATTGAGACATGGTAAAAAATGTTCTTCACTCCGGCAGCAGTTTAGGAGTAGCGAACTGATGCAGTTCATGTAAAGTACATTGTACTTTCACATGAAATGATAGCGCTATTTATGAAAATGGTTAGGTATTTAGGTTAAAGCATAATACTTGTAAAAACCATTTATATTTTACTTTTATTGTACTAGAAATTTATAGAGGAAAGAGTGTATAGGCAATAGTTCCCGAGGCAATAGTTATAGACACAAATGCTTCTGCACGCCCACTCTTAAGTACGTTAAAAAGGTACACAATAAAGAGCTCCTTTTCTCAAAGCTTAGCTAAAGGCATTCTTCAAACTCTTACGACCTACGATTTTTCTAAATTGAACAAAATAAAAAGCAGAATTTCATTTTGGAATTTACTTCATGTAATTTCTTGCGATAGACATTGAAATAGCAAGCACAAAATCGAAGATAAACAGAGCCTACTCTTCTCTTCTTAACTGCTCTTTTTCAGTTGAGAGTAGAGATGCGCTGACAATTTGTACAGATAGTATGCAATGACTGAAATAAATTTTTTAGTTAAGACCAATATTATATCAAAATTAAACTTTTTGGTCGTTTCGTACATACAGAACTTCGGCAACCGGAGGCCCATTTCTTGTTGAGCTAAGCAAGGATTATGAAACGTGTAGGCCTAAATATAACACATTTAAGCCTAAATGGTCAAATACAGGGTGTCCCAAAAAAAAAGAGGCCCCTCATTGCGCCCTCTTTTTCGCCTATTTCTGTAAAGTTGGTCAAATATATTTTGGTATGTAAAGAAACCTGTAATTGTTAGCTTTAATAAACCGAAACAATTATTTCAATCGGCTCATACCTTTTGAAGATATGCCCTTTTAAATAAATGTATCCGTTTTTCACTCTGTCCACGGGGGTGGTTTCGCTACTTCAAATATTGAAAAGTGCATACACCATGCATGAATATAAAACATTCCTCGATGATAACTTTATAAAATAACAACCTTATTTTAGGGAATGGGCTTTACCGCGCCGGTGGGCTTATGGGTTATGGATTTTGTTAAGTGTCATTAATTTGGGCGAAATTGATGTGGGATGGGACTTCTTTTGCAATACTTGCAATAACTTCAGGTCTGCTAAGGAGCACTGAAAGCACAAACGAGCACTGTCACCCCAACTCAGCAGGCCTCACACATACACAACATCAGTGGTGTAGCCAGTGTGTGTGTGGGGGGGGGGCAGGGGGCCGGTGCCCCGCTCGTCATGGCCGTCGGTTCATGTAAGGCCGTCGGTAGACGGAAGGTGTTGGTGAACAAAAATTGGGTTAACAATAGGCTATTATTCACCCAGGGTGACAGGAAAAAGGGGAGAGTTGATTGCAGGTTTGATGTCAAAATAGCAACAAAATGCAAATCATGAGTTTGTTCTGGTATTTACAGCAACCTTGCCCGAACGGAACCTCAAATATAAATCGCTAACACATACGTCAATATTTAATTTGAAAGATGATCAATTTCTTGGTTAAATATTAATTTCCCTAAGAATATTTCATCCTCAAGATAGTTGTATATTACATGTCACATGTCCTTGTTAATAGTTCTAAATCTATAACCAAAAACATTTAAGGGCAGTAGGGCATACTTAACACAGTTTGCTAGATAAGCTTCTATTGTGGGCTTAAAATTCGTCTTATAGCTACGTATCTCATCCGTCAATTTTACAATCCTAAGGCAATGAATGGTCGACATGGTTGTTATGTTGAAGGGTGCAGACCACCATATAATTTCTCCATTGAAAAGCACTTAAAAATCATCATTTTTAGGCTACGTTTTCTTTGTATTATTTTCATTTAAGCTTAAACTTTAGGTAACTTTATTATAATAGGTTCAGTTCTTTATTTCAAAATGTTGAAAAGAAACACCACTATTTCAACACCGAAACTATCTGGCTTCGTTAGCAGTAATTCGGAGAAGGCTTACTTTGCTTGTGAAATCTATATGTATAATTGCATTTTAGTGATCAATAAGCTAGCATCTTTCATTTAAATCAGAACATGCCAACCTCTCGAATAACATGGTCACTAAGGACACCGCATTGTCCCCAGTAGACATACTTTTAACAGGAACTCATTACCATTGCACTTTTTGGGTAGTGATTTGGTATATTGCGACCTTAAGATTCCTTAAAAGCTCTTAAAGACTGTAAGACTCAGTCTACAATCCGCAGGGAAGTAAACCTGGTATATCTATCCTGTAAGACCCAGTTTAAAATCCGCCGGGAGGTAAACCTGTCAGTGTCTATCAGTGAAATGATCTTGGTGATTTTCTTCAAACCTCAGTACTGATTGAATCACAAAGATGTTTGAACAGAAACCTGAATACGCACGCACACCAACACCCCCCCCACACACACACACACACACACACACACACGCGTCTCACATTAGTGTCACTTTACTGTCAATAAAAAATAGTAGAAATTACTCAATATTGAGTACAAAAAGAACAGAGCAACAAATTAAGTGAAATGGAACTCAATATTTCGTCGGCCGCATCACATACTGACGTATTCGACATTTGTAACATTTTTGAGAAAATTGGTGTATTAGTTTGTTATGTTCTACTCTATATATTCACCAAAAACCATGCCTCAAAGTGGCTTAATTAGTAAGATATTAATTAATTTAATTATGTCGTATTTACAAAACCTTGAAATGTCTGCATCACATAGCGACGTAGTTGCCGATCACCTATACTGCGCAAGCCCAGTATATCGTATCTGCAATTTGAAGAATTTGCCGTTTCACATACTGACGTATTTGTGCTACGTATTTGCGCGACTCTGTCATTGCACGGCAAAATTGCTGTTTTGTCCTGTTCACATACTGACGTATTTGCGCGACGTATTTGTCATTTGAACGGCGAAATTGACATTAGTCCTTTTCACATAGTGACGTATTTTTATCAAATATTGATTTGTTTGCAGCATAAGTTATGCTCTGATAGTCATAAGTGAATTTTATTGAAAATATGGTATATTTGTATTACTGTTAACCTGGTTTTAATCGACAATAATATTCTAATGTTAATTTTAAGTTCGATTTTCTCGAAATGCGTATTTTGCAAATACGTCAGTGTGTAATACAGCCGACGATTTTTTACTCAATATGAGTACAATTTAATTAACACCGAGTTCAATTCACTCAACTTGTTGATCTGTTCCCTTTTTATTTAACCGTTCAGTTGAGTAATAATTATTTAAAATTATTTGCAGTGACGTCACGTTATTAATATATGAGAAGACGAATTATGATGTATTGAATCCGGAAAAGGTGTAAACGCATTTGCAAATTTACAAAAAAATAAAACGAACGGAGACGGGAAACAGTTGTACAAATGTTCGGTACCAAGCGTACCTTCTTCAGGCTTTATTATAAAAAAAAATTATAATAAAGCCTGAAGAAGGTACGCTTGGTACCGACAATTTGCTGCTAATGTACAACTGTTTCCCGTCTCCGTTTGTTTGATTTTATGTTATATATTTCACGGGAGTGAAGTATGCATGTTTCGTCAACTTTCTGTCTACAAACTGCAAATTAACAATAAATGCTGACCAATAGTATAAATATACATTCGAACTATTAGTAAAGATTTTCATTGATTTCCATTAGGCATAATGGAAATTAGGTAACGTACATATAATTGAGTATACGGTGCCCAATTGGGGAATCACACTGGCTTATCGAAAACCACCTTCTTCCTTTTGATGCCATTTTAGATATGTTCCGCGAGATTATTCAACATATTACTATTTATTTTATTTATTTATTTATTTAAGGACACCTCCGATGACGTTTGTGTATATACATGGTTACAAGTATTGTGTATATACATGGCTACAAGTTTCGCACCGTTGGCTAAATTCGTCTAGATATCATCTCCATCTTGCTTATAATTATTTTTGTTATTTCCCTCGAGCTCATGGAAGGCAAATGTCATTACTTGACCAGAATAAGAAAGCTGCGTCTCGTACTATTCGGCAATATAGCTCACGTCTCAGTGATGGATATTTGTTCGTTTTATTAAAGGTGTTACTGAAGGTAAGGTTGTTAGCCAGGTTTGTTTTGCTGAGAATGCTGCAATTCCAAGATTTGGACATTTTTGGAATCCGCTTAGATGCAAAAGTGGACTTAACCCGATAAAAAAAAAATCTTCAAGTTTGACGTAATCAACATCTGTAACGTCATCGGAGGTGTCCTTATACTACATCACTAGCAACAACAATCTTCAGAGCAATAACATCCGCTAGCGTTGAAGAAGCCGATTGATCCTGAGAAAGCGCTCCGGTGAGTGTACCAAATTTGAGTAGCGTAGAAATATAAATTTGCTTTCTATAGTCATAGCTTATTTCTCTGTGAACAAGTATAGACCATCGAAATATTGCAACCCATATTATAAAATAATAGGCACTTGAAGCCTACTCCATAGACACTTGAATCCTGTTCATATGTATATCGCATACATGGTGATCGACTGAAGATTGAAGCTATATTACTTCCAGTATAGATTAGGTACATTTTATTCAATTGAGTTATTTATTGACGCCCGATATAGAGTAGAGAGAGGGGGAAGGTGTGTGGGGGGTGTTTGTAGGGGTGTGTATGTTTGTGTGGGAGGGGATGGGGGAGAAAGAGAAACAGATGGGAGAAATCATTGGAAGTGGAAAGGGAAGGGGAGGAGAGCACGAGATAGAGGAGATATCGAAAGTAGGGGGAGGCGAGGAGGGGGAAGGAGACACTTAGGGAAGAGGAGGTTATATAGGTGGGGGATAGGGTTAGCCTAGGTAAGAGGAATGGGTTGTGCTTACCGGGGACAATAAACTACTTCACAATCAAATCATCTCCATCAGCATGCATCGTTTATGTTTCATACAAACAAACAAAGCTCTGGGTGTAACTATACGGTGACTTGAAAGTATGCCACTTATGACCGCTTTTTGTCCTCCCAGCGCAAGAGTGTTTTGATTGCAGACCAGATCTGCTCCAGTTTTTAATCCCGTGATTGTTGCTTGTGAACAAAAGAGAAACCAAAACTTATAATTTGAAATGAGGGATTGATTCATACGATCATTTTAGAACCGGTGGTGTTGATTTGATTCCTTGTCATGATTGCTTGCCCAAACAAACAGTATTATCGAATCCAATTTGCCCCAAAACAACTGCGTTTTGAATGCGATTGAATTTAACTATCGGTCAGTTTCATGGATGCAAACACGCACGTAGTATGTGAGTGTTGCTCGAGTGGGTTCGGTATCTTTCATTGATATTAGCAAAATAAGAGTGTGAATATGAATTTGAATTCCAGAAGCAAAGCACTAAAAGCATATTACATTATTATTATATTATTGAAGTTACATGGTTTGTGTTCATAAAAACAAGAAACAAATCTATAGACAATTTCGAATATTATGAGGCAACATAAATTGAACATGACAACCACAATTTTAGCTAACTTGTAAAGCATTAGGTTTATTGTGGGCAATAACATGGTTTCATGTTACTTAGGGAGGACAGCTAAAATGGTTCACTGAGCACAGCCAAGCTTTGCTGCCTTCGGTAACGTATTCTAGCGAAGAGGTACACGGGTTTTAGCAAAGCCCAAACTCATAAAAGTCTATAGAGACATGCAGGCTTTGCTGAATTTACACACACCGCTCCGATACCACCCTTGACCAAAAATCGATCTAATCTAATATACGACCACGCATGAATTGACAACCCCTTGACACCTAATTGACTTTCTATTAACTGCAGACAATGACCCCAGACAAGCTTAAAGGGTAGACGAGGTATTTTTGGTCAAAGCAACCTAAAATCGATTTTCATTATCTAGATCAATATATTATTGAAAAATAACACCTTGATGTTTTGCAAAAGTTCATTCTACAAATCGTATACTTTGCAAACTTGCTTAATTTATTGTTGTTAATGAGTTATGTACGTTTTACAAAAGTGTTGTTATTTCAGCCCTCTTTACAATGTAACTCAAGAACCGCAACACCTATAAAAGTATATCTGTGATATTTAATTCTTCTACACACTCGCTATGAATTGAGCAATGCAGTTTTTACCAAAGCTCACTACCATTAGTAACATGCTGTGAACTACCAAATCACAACAGTTTGAAATAACTAATAACCTTAATGACCACTTGAGGGTCGTTATGTACTTATTATTAAAAACAAAGGATATTGATTATGGTATTGGCATCGACCAGTGTTTATAATCCTGCTGCTTTGCTGACATTCTATACTGTTCGCTGGTTTGTATCGGAGGCTCTAGCATACATGTAGCTGAACCGTCAGTGAAGGCAGCAAAGCTTGGCTGAGCTCAGCAAACCATTTTAGCTGTACTCCCTTATAGTAATTGCTAATAAAAAATAACACAATCACATTAAAGATAATAATAATAAGATATAAGGCAATTTCATCCACCTGCAATAGAAGACTATCGTGTAAATGGATGAGTCGTGTGAACTTATTTTGATTATGTTATCATAATAGATTTCATCATTCTTTATGGGCAATAACATGGGTTCGTCGTAGTTTTACTTCATTGGGAATAACTTTCATGTCATTAGTAATTGCCCATAAATGGCAACCAAATCTCATTAATCAGGAATTGAGGGTTTTTCTTTTGGATGCCTGAACGGGTTTGGCATATATTGCTGCAGAATATATTGTAAACCAACTTTGCGATTTACTGGAAAAGCACAGATATTGTTCATTTTCTTGTTTTTAAACAAAACACTCAAAGCTACTCCTCTAGTTATAAGGATTCAGAAAAAAAGTATAGTTTTACATATCTGTGACTTTAAAAGGGCCTAGAGTTACAAGCAAAAAAGGTCCTCAGGGGTAAAATCTGTAAAAAAATACTTAGATCTTGAACAAACAATTTGTTCAGCACATCAAAAGTTACACTTGACGCAAACTTGATGCTTTCCAGAAAATTGCAGATGATAATATTAATAATAATAATAATAATATTCCAAGTAGAAATTAAACCCACGCAATAACAAAAACCAAAAATAAGCAATAAAGCAAGCTATAAAAATATTGCTAATGTTTCTTTTTTCCAGTATTTTGGCTGTGGTGACGTGATCGTAGGTTGGTATGTTGTAAAATGTGTGTGGATAAACAAAGCTACACATATGTTCCGATTGCCGATAAGACAAACATATCGTCAGTTCCAAGCGAAAACTGAGAGGATGCCCTAGGATATGCAGACAGTGCTGTTATCGAGATACTGTCACGTCGTTGAACATTAGACAGAGATCAGCTTGATTTAACTATTCCAGTTGAAATCTTCATACACCCATATGGAAGACATGACGTAACCTGAATGAGCGACTGCATTTGAAATCTACATCCGCTGTGTGGGAGGTATAAGGATTTTACTGGAATAACCCAATTTACGTAAGCCCTTGAACGATACTTCAATGGACAGTAAGGCTTAGGCAACGACATATATCATGTTCTACTGGCCCGACCGACCGACCCTGATTCTTTGCGCTTAACTTAACTGTATACAAGTAAAAAACAAGATTTTTTTTGCCTACGTGGATTGATTTCGACTGATTTTTTAAAAACCAATCAGGAAGCTTCCAGACTGTTTGTGCAGACGTGAACAGGGTTTTATGAACAGGATATCATCATCCTAAGTAAACTGTATCGGTATCACATTACAAAAGTGTCTTTGTTTTGGCAACAATAAATGAGGCCCATAATTCAAAACGAATCAGCGCTAATGTATCAATGTTATCTGATTTCGGAAAAATAAGAATATCTGATTCCATCATATCAATTTCTAAGCGCTCTTTTTAAAGCAAAGACATTGTTCATTGACTTTACAGCTGTGTGACAAAACTGGCACAAGATTTGCAATTTAAAGAGAATTGGCCATTGCTCATTGCAATAAATCTAGTATGTGGACAATATAAGTGTGCTCTTACTGACATAAAATTTGCAAAATATTGTAAGGATCAACCGGTGTTTTGACTTTTAAAAAATACACCTTGGTCAAAAACTGTGCGTGAATTTACAACATTCGCCTTGCTATAAACATTGAATTGCGTCATCTGTTAACGTTATGAAAATAAAATTCCTTTAAAAAAGGAATGGGGTGCCCAATGGGAGCTTTGACGTGATGTGCTGACATTCGGGAGGGGGCACTCCCACTTTGGAGGTGACGCGTATGTACGGAGACCCCCTTTTTCACCATCGCTGTCAACCAAAGACCCCATTACCAGCACGTGCTCTGTCGCCCAAAGACCAGGCTATTAAGACCCCCTTTTTCACCATCGCTGTCACCAAAAGACCTCATTACCAGCACATGCTCTGTCACCCAAAGACCCCATATTTGTCCTTATGAAAAAAAGCGTTATCAGCGTACTGATTGGATGAAGGGAACATTCGGGGTTTTGACAAAAACCAATCACAGATGCCGTATTTTCCACTATTCACCGGCTAGAAGCTTTCACGTGTAGTGTAGATACAGATTATGTAGCGACAAGGCATTGTTAGGCTATCTTTGCTAGGAAAAAATTGTGTGCTCAGTTATATCAAGGTGGAAACTGTGCATACATGCGTTTATAATAGAATTATTATGTAGCCAAACCTTTCGATATGAGTATTAAACAAAGGGTAACATAAAGTGCCTTGTTTGTTAATGTGTACTTGTTTGTTGTTGCTTTTTTTTCTTCGCTTCCATTTTTACCTAAAATCACCTTTATCTGTCTCTTTTCCCTTTTGTTTCCCAGTTTTTGTTTCAATTTCAAGTTTCCAATTCTTGTTGTCCCTTTTCTTTTTATTTCTTCTTGCTTGTTTTGTGTTCTGGTTTAATTTTTCCTAACGTGTTGATAAATATATCACATTACACATTGCCATATTCGGAGTGGACAATGATCTGGTTATTGTGCATCGTAAGCTGCTTGACCCTTTAATCACCACATGTCAAAATGCTCAGGGGAGAACACTCTGTATGAAGATAAAAATGTAATCTTTCTAAAGACCTGCATGAGCTCCCAATGCGCATGGATTTTAGACAAAATTAGTAGATAACCATGTCCTCATGTCAATAACATCATTGTAAGTTATCATGACCTCATCTTTTCCTTTCTTTTCTTTTCTTTTCTTTTCTTATCTTATTCCCTAAGCTAAGTAGCTATCAATTTACTGGACTCTTAGACATTTGAGACACATATCCTTGATTATGAAACTACAAATCCTTGATTATGCAACTGGAAAACACTTAAAACTCAAAAGGTCAGAAAGTTTCCATAATTTCATCATCACGGGATCCTTAATACGTATGATTGATTGAGCAAGTTACACTTTTGTTAAGTTTGTTGATTTAGATACCCTTTTTACGGTACGTACGTGCTTTGATCTTGACAATTGCCCTTTTTACGTGCAATTTTGTTCATGGATGATATCTACTTACCTATGACCAATGGCCAGCTTGGACTTTACTTTATAGTAACGGCCAGATTGCATCCTAAACTATGCAGTAACTTGAAACTTAGTAACACTCTATATCTGATGTCTCTATCTACATTTTTGCTGTATAATGCAAATGCAAAACGATTTTATTCAACGAGGGACCTAGATCTTTTCTTCTCAGAAAGAAAGTTTGTCAGTCAATCCGACTTAAAAAGATAACAATCTAAGTATCTCTTGACCTCGCGAGATTAACTTTGTATGTGGGGCCCGGGGGGGCCTCTCCCTAAGAAATGGTGTACGGGGGTGCTCAAAGGTTTTGAGGTGCATTTTCATCGTTTTTGGTATACCAGTGGGGTGGTTTTGAAATTGTTTCGGGTATATTAATGACCCATTATTTCTGTGATGGTATTGAGATGGGCTGTTGAAAGTTTTTTGGTATATTGATGATATAAGGATGGGTCACCATTTCAGTAAAAATGGTATAGAGATGGGTTGGTTAGTGATACAAGCGAGGTATAGTAATCGGGTGCTTTTTTGCACTACGCAGGTATAGAGATGGTCAACATTCTGAAGTCTACTTTTAGCACCCCCGTACAAATATTTTCTAAGAGGCCCCCCCGGGATGTGGGGTTGTGAAAAACAAAACTTTAAGCGATGAATATTTCCCGAGGTTAACCATGTTAACCGATTCCTCACGTTAGCCACGTGAGTGCAAGATCTAAGATTATTTCAACAGTCAAGTTAGCTCAATCGATAAGGCGTTCGACTATGGTGCAACCCTGGCGGTGATTTAGTACGCTCTGGTGGAAAATAGATTGAAATTCCTCTGGATAAGGAAGTTACAGTTTTAACCCAAACTCGGGTTGCTCCTTCATGTAATTATACACGAAATCTATACACACACACCATATACATAACACATAAGACCCATACAAATTCGACTATACACGAAATGTACGCACACGAATTTTATATATACAATTAGACTATACACGAAATGTACGTACACGAATTTTATATATATAATTAGACTATACACGAAATGTACGTACAAAAGTAATATACATTAATCAACATTATTCTCAAACTTGTTCCAATGTTCCACGTTCCAAAAGTCCAACAGATCTTTACACACATGATACAACATATATATAGACCATTACTTGTAAACTTGTTCCAATGTTCCACGTTCCAAAATTCCAATAATACTTTATATACATGAAACAACATATATAGACCATTACTCTCAAACTTGTTCCAACGTTCCACGTTCCAAAAGTTCAAGAGATCTTTATACACATGATACAACATATATACCATTACTCTCAAACCTGTTCCAAAGTTCCACGTTCCAAAAGTCCAATAGATCTTTATACACATGATACAACATATATAGACCATTACTTTTAAACTTGTTCCAATGTTCCACGTTCCAAAATTCAAATAATACTTTATACACATGATACAACATATATAGACCATTACTTTTAAACTTGTTCCAATGTTCCACGTTCCAAAAGTTCAAGAGATCTTTACACATGATACAACATATATACCATTACTCTCAAACTTGTTCCAATGTTCCACGTTCCAAAATTCAAATAATACTTTATACACATTATACAACATATATAGACAATTACTTTTAAACTTGTTCCAATGTTCCACGTTCCAAAATTTCAATAGATCTTTACACACATGATACAACATATATAGACCATTACTTGTAAACTTGTTCCAATGTTCCACGTTCCAAAATTCCAATAATACTTTATGCACTTGAAACAACATATATAGACCATTACTCTCAAACTTGTTCCAATGTTCCAAGTTCCAAAATTCAAATAATACTTTATACACATGATACAACATATATAGACCATTACTTTTAAACTTGTTCCAATGTTCCACGTTCCAAAATTTCAATATTACTTTATATATAAGAAACAACATAATATAGACCATTACTCTCAAACTTGTTCCAATGTTCCACGTTCCAAAAGTCCAATAGATCTTTACACACATGATACAACATAATTATATAGACCATTACTTGTAAACTTGTTCCAATGTTCCACGTTCCAAAATTCCAATAATACTTTATGCACTTGAAACAACATATATAGACCATTACTCTCAAACTTGTTCCAATGTTCCAAGTTCCAAAATTCAAATAATACTTTATACACATGATACAACATATATAGACCATTACTTTTAAACTTGTTCCAATGTTCCACGTTCCAAAATTTCAATATTACTTTATACATAAGAAACAACATAATATAGACCATTAATCTTAAACTTGTTCCAATGTTCCACGTTCCAAAAGTCCAATAGATCTTTACACACATGATACAACATATATAGACCATTACTTGTAAACTTGTTCCAATGTTCCACGTTCCAAAATTCCAATAATACTTTATACACATGAAACAACACATATAGACCATTACTCTCAAACTTGTTCCAATGTTCCACGTTCCAAAAGTCCAATAGATCTTTACACACATGATACAACATATATATAGACCATTACTTGTAAACTTGTTCCAATGTTCCACGTTCCAAAATTCCAATAATACTTTATATACATGAAACAACATATATAGACCATTACTCTCAAACTTGTTCCAACGTTCCACGTTCCAAAAGTTCAAGAGATCTTTATACACATGATACAACATATATACCATTACTCTCAAACCTGTTCCAAAGTTCCACGTTCCAAAAGTCCAATAGATCTTTATACACATGATACAACATATATAGACCATTACTTTTAAACTTGTTCCAATGTTCCACGTTCCAAAATTCAAATAATACTTTATACACATGATACAACATATATAGACCATTACTTTTAAACTTGTTCCAATGTTCCACGTTCCAAAAGTTCAAGAGATCTTTACACCCATGATACAACATATATACCATTACTCTCAAACTTGTTCCAATGTTCCACGTTCCAAAATTCAAATAATACTTTATACACATTATACAACATATATAGACCATTACTTTTAAACTTGTTCCAATGTTCCACGTTCCAAAATTTCAATATTACTTTATATATAAGAAACAACATAATATAGACCATTACTCTCAAACGTGTTCCAATGTTCCACGTTCCAAAAGTCCAATAGATCTTTACACACATGATACAACATATATAGACCATTACTTGTAAACTTGTTCCAATGTTCCACGTTCCAAAATTCCAATAATACTTATGCACTTGAAACAACATATATAGACCATTACTCTCAAACTTGTTCCAATGTTCCAAGTTCCAAAATTCAAATAATACTTTATACACATGATACAACATATATAGACCATTACTTTTAAACTTGTTCCAATGTTCCACGTTCCAAAATTTCAATATTACTTTATATATAAGAAACAACATAATATAGACCATTAATCTCAAACTTGTTCCAATGTTCCACGTTCCAAAAGTCCAATAGATCTTTACACACATGATACAACATATATAGACCATTACTTGTAAACTTGTTCCAATGTTCCATGTTCCAAAATTCCAATAATACTTTATACACATGAAACAACACATATAGACCATTACTCTCAAACTTGTTCCAATGTTCCACGTTCCAAAAGTCCAATAGATCTTTACACACATGATACAACATATATATAGACCATTACTTGTAAACTTGTTCCAATGTTCCACGTTCCAAAATTCCAATAATACTTTATATACATGAAACAACATATATAGACCATTACTCTCAAACTTGTTCCAACGTTCCACGTTCCAAAAGTTCAAGAGATCTTTATACACACGATACAACATATATACCATTACTCTCAAACCTGTTCCAAAGTTCCACGTTCCAAAAGTCCAATAGATCTTTATACACATGATACAACATATATAGACCATTACTTTTAAACTTGTTCCAATGTTCCACGTTCCAAAATTCAAATAATACTTTATACACATGATACAACATATATAGACCATTACTTTTAAACTTGTTCCAATGTTCCACGTTCCAAAAGTTCAAGAGATCTTTACACACATGATACAACATATATACCATTACTCTCAAACTTGTTCCAATGTTCCACGTTCCAAAATTCAAATAATACTTTATACACATTATACAACATATATAGACCATTACTTTTAAACTTGTTCCAATGTTCTACGTTCCAAAATTTCAATATTACTTTATATAAAAGAAACAACATAATATAGACCATTACTCTCAAACTTGTTCCAATGTTCCACGTTCCAAAAGTCCAATAGATCTTTACACACATGATACAACATAATAGACCATTACTTGTAAACTTGTTCCAATGTTCCACGTTCCAAAATTCCAATAATACTTTATGCACTTGAAACAACATATATAGACCATTACTCTCAAACTTGTTCCAATGTTCCAAGTTCCAAAATTCAAATAATACTTTATACACATGATACAACATATATAGACCATTACTTTTAAACTTGTTCCAATGTTCCACGTTCCAAAATTTCAATATTACTTTATATATAAGAAACAACATAATATAGACCATTAATCTCAAACTTGTTCCAATGTTCCACGTTCCAAAAGTCCAATAGATCTTTACACACATGATACAACATATATAGACCATTACTTGTAAACTTGTTCCAATGTTCCACGTTCCAAAATTCCAATAATACTTTATACACATGAAACAACACATATAGACCATTACTCTCAAACTTGTTCCAATGTTCCACGTTCCAAAAGTCCAATAGATCTTTACACACATGATACAACATATATATAGACCATTACTTGTAAACTTGTTCCAATGTTCCACGTTCCAAAATTCCAATAATACTTTATATACATGAAACAACATATATATACCATTACTCTCAAACCTGTTCCAAAGTTCCACGTTCCAAAAGTCCAATAGATCTTTATACACATGATACAACATATATAGACCATTACTTTTAAACTTGTTCCAATGTTCCACGTTCCGAAATTCAAATAATACTTTATACACATGATACAACATATATAGATCATTACTTTTAAACTTGTTCCAATGTTCCACGTTCCAAAAGTTCAAGAGATCTTTACACACATGATACAACATATATACCATTACTCTCAAACTTGTTCCAATGTTCCACGTTCCAAAATTCAAATAATACTTTATACACATTATACAACATATATAGACCATTACTTTTAAACTTGTTCCAATGTTCCACGTTCCAAAATTTCAATATTACTTTATATATAAGAAACAACATAATATAGACCATTACTCTCAAACTTGTTCCAATGTTCCACGTTCCAAAATTTCAATATTACTTTATATATATGAAACAACATATATAGACCATTACTCTCAAACCTGTTCCAATGTTCCAC
This sequence comes from Amphiura filiformis, assembly GCF_039555335.1. Lineage (NCBI taxonomy): Eukaryota > Metazoa > Echinodermata > Ophiuroidea > Amphilepidida > Amphiuridae > Amphiura > Amphiura filiformis. The sequence goes on from NC_092637.1 coordinate 29,671,762, forward strand.
GTTCCAAAATTTAAATATTACTTTATACACATGATATAACATACATAGACCATTACTTTTAAACCTGTTCCAATGTTCCAGGTTCCAAAATTTCAATATTACTTTATACACATGATATAACATACATAGACCATTGCTTTTAAACTTGTTCCAATGTTCCAGGTTCCAAAAGTCCAATAGATCTTAATACACATGATACAACATATATACCATTACTCTCAAACTTGTTCCAATGTTCCACGTTCCAAAATATCAATATTACTTTATACATATGAAACAACATATATAGACCATTACTCTCAAACTTGTTCCAACGTTCCACGTTCCAAAAGTTCAAGAGATCTTTACACACATGATACAACATATATACCATTACTCTCAAACTTGTTCCAATGTTCCACGTTCCAAAATTTCAATATTACTTTATGCATATGAAACAACATATATAGACCATTACTCTCAAACTTGTTCCAATGTTCCACGTTCCAAAATTCAAATAATACTTTATATACATGAAACAACATATATAGACCATTACTTTTAAACTTGTTCCAATGTTCCACGTTCCAAAATTCCAATAATACTTTATATACATGAAACAACATATATAGACCATTACTCTCAAACTTGTTCCAACGTTCCACGTTCCAAAAGTTCAAGAGATCTTTACACACATGATACAACATATATACCATTACTTGTAAACTTGTTCCAATGTTCCACGTTCCAAAATTTCAATATTTCTTTATACATATGAAACAACATATATAGACCATTACTCTCAAACTTGTTCCAATGTTCCACGTTCCAAAATTCAAATAATACTTTACACACATGATACAACATATATAGTCCATTACTTTTAAACTTGTTCCAACGTTCCACGTTCCAAAAGTTCAAGAGATCTTTATACACATGATACAACATATATACCATTACTCTCAAACCTGTTCCAAAGTTCCACGTTCCAAAAGTCCAATAGATCTTTATACACATGATACAATATATATAGACCATTACTTTTAAACTTGTTCCAATGTTCCACGTTCCAAAATTCAAATAATACTTTATACACATGATACAATATATATAGACCATTACTTTTAAACTTGTTCCAATGTTCCACGTTCCAAAATGTCAATATTACTTTATATATATGAAACAACATATATAGACCATTACTCTCAACCTGTTCCAATGTTCCACGTTCCAAAATTTCAATATTACTCAATACACATGATATAACATACATAGACCATTACTTTTAAACCTGTTCCAATGTTCCAGGTTCCAAAATTTCAATATTACTTTATACACATGATATAACATACATAGACCATTGCTTTTAAACTTGTTCCAATGTTCCAGGTTCCAAAAGTCCAATAGATCTTAATACACATGATACAACATATATACCATTACTCTCAAACTTGTTCCAATGTTCCACGTTCCACGTTCAAAATTTCAATATTACTTTATACATATGAAACAACATATATAGACCATTACTCACAAACTTGTTCCAACGTTCCACGTTCCAAAAGTTCAAGAGATCTTTACACACATGATACAACATATATACCATTACTCTCAAACTTGTTCCAATGTTCCACGTTCCAAAATTTCAATATTACTTTATACATATGAAACAACATATATAGACCATTACTCTCAAACTTGTTCCAATGTTCCACGTACCAAAATTCAAATAATACTTTATATACATGAAACAACATAATATAGACCATTACTTTTAAACTTGTTCCAATGTTCCACGTTCCAAAATTCCAATAATACTTTATATACATGAAACAACATATATAGACCATTACTCTCAAACTTGTTCCAACGTTCCACGTTCCAAAAGTTCAAGAGATCTTTACACACATGATACAACATATATACCATTACTCTCAAACTTGTTCCAATGTTCCACGTTCCAAAATTTCAATATTACTTCATACATATGAAACAACATATATAGACCATTACTCTCAAACTTGTTCCAATGTTCCACGTTCCAAAATTCAAATAATAGTTTACACACATGATACAACATATATAGTCCATTACTTTTAAACTTGTTCCAATGTTCCACGTTCTAAAATTCCAATAATACTTTATATACATGAAACAACATATATAGACCATTACTCTCAAACTTGTTCCAACGTTCCACGTTCCAAAAGTTCAAGAGATCTTTATACACATGATACAACATATATACCATTACTCTCAAACCTGTTCCAAAGTTCCACGTTCCAAAAGTCCAATAGATCTTTATACACATGATACAACATATATAGACCATTACTCTCAAACTTGTTCCAACGTTCCACGTTCCAAAAGTTCACGAGATCTTTATACACATGATGCAACATATATACCATTACTCTCAAACCTGTTCCAAAGTTCCACGTTCCAAAAGTCCAATAGATCTTTATACACATGATACAGCATATATAGACCATTACTCTCAAACTTGTTCCAATGTTCCACATTCCAAAATTTCAATATTACTTTATATACATGAAACAACATACTATAGACCATTACTCTCAAACTTGTTCCAATGTTCCACGTTCCAAAATTTCAATATTACTTTATACATATGAAACAACATATATAGACCATTACTCTCAAACTTGTTCCAATGTTCCACGTTCCAAAATTTCAATATTACTTTATATATATGAAACAACATATATAGACCATTACTGTCAAACTTGTTCCAATGTTCCACGTTCCAAAATTTCAATATTACTTTTTATACATGAAACAACACATATAGACCATTACTTTTAAACTTGTTCCAATGTTCCACGTTCCAAAATTTCAATATTACTTTATATATAAGAAACAACATAATATAGACCATTAATCTCAAACTTGTTCCAATGTTCCACGTTCCAAAAGTCCAATAGATCTTTACACACATGATACAACATATATAGACCATTACTTGTAAACTTGTTCCAATGTTCCACGTTCCAAAATTCCAATAATACTTTATACACATGAAACAACACATATAGACCATTACTCTCAAACTTGTTCCAATGTTCCACGTTCCAAAAGTCCAATAGATCTTTACACACATGATACAACATATATATAGACCATTACTTGTAAACTTGTTCCAATGTTCCACGTTCCAAAATTCCAATAATACTTTATATACATGAAACAACATATATAGACCATTACTCTCAAACTTCTTCCAACGTTCCACGTTCCAAAAGTTCAAGAGATCTTTATACACACGATACAACATATATACCATTACTCTCAAACCTGTTCCAAAGTTCCACGTTCCAAAAGTCCAATAGATCTTTATACACATGATACAACATATATAGACCATTACTTTTAAACTTGTTCCAATGTTCCACGTTCCAAAATTCAAATAATACTTTATACACATGATACAACATATATAGATCATTACTTTTAAACTTGTTCCAATGTTCCACGTTCCAAAAGTTCAAGAGATCTTTACACACATGATACAACATATATACCATTACTCTCAAACTTGTTCCAATGTTCCACGTTCCAAAATTCAAATAATACTTTATACACATTATACAACATATATAGACCATTACTTTTAAACTTGTTCCAATGTTCCACGTTCCAAAATTTCAATATTACTTTATATATAAGAAACAACATAATATAGACCATTACTCTCAAACTTGTTCCAATGTTCCACGTTCCAAAATTTCAATATTACTTTATATATATGAAACAACATATAGACCATTACTCTCAAACCTGTTCCAATGTTCCACGTTCCAAAATTTTAATATTACTTTATACACATGATATAACATACATAGACCATTACTTTTAAACCTGTTCCAATGTTCCAGGTTCCAAAATTTCAATATTACTTTATACACATGATATAACATACATAGACCATTACTTTTAAACCTGTTCCAATGTTCCAGGTTCCAAAATTTCAATATTACTTTATACACATGATATAACATACATAGACCATTGCTTTTAAACTTGTTCCAATGTTCCAGGTTCCAAAAGTCCAATAGATCTTAATACACATGATACAACATATATACCATTACTCTCAAACTTGTTCCAATGTTCCACGTTCCAAAATTTCAATATTACTTTATACATATGAAACAACATATATAGACCATTACTCTCAAACTTGTTCCAACGTTCCACGTTCCAAAAGTTCAAGAGATCTTTACACACATGATACAACATATATACCATTACTCTCAAACTTGTTCCAATGTTCCACGTTCCAAAATTTCAATATTACTTTATACATATGAAACAACATATATAGACCATTACTCTCAAACTTGTTCCAATGTTCCACGTTCCAAAATTCAAATAATACTTTATATACATGAAACAACATATATAGACCATTACTTTTAAACTTGTTCCAATGTTCCACGTTCCAAAATTCCAATAATACTTTATATACATGAAACAACATATATAGACCATTACTCTCAAACTTGTTCCAACGTTCCACGTTCCAAAAGTTCAAGAGATCTTTACACACATGATACAACATATATACCATTACTCTCAAACTTGTTCCAATGTTCCACGTTCCAAAATTTCAATATTACTTTATACATATGAAACAACATATATAGACCATTACTCTCAAACTTGTTCCACGTTCCAAAATTCAAATAATACTTTACACACATGATACAACATATATAGTCCATTACTTTTAAACTTGTTCCAATGTTCCACGTTCCAAAATTCCAATAATACTTTATATACATGAAACAGCATATATAGACCATTACTCTCAAACTTGTTCCAACGTTCCACGTTCCAAAAGTTCAAGAGATCTTTATACACATGATACAACATATATACCATTACTCTCAAACCTGTTCAAAAGTTCCACGTTCCAAAAGTCCAATAGATCTTTATACACATGATACAACATATATAGACCATTACTTTTAAACTTGTTCCAATGTTCCACGTTCCAAAATTCAAATAATACTTTATACACATGATACAACATATATAGACCATTACTTTTAAACTTGTTCCAATGTTCCACGTTCCAAAATGTCAATATTACTTTATATATATGAAACAACATATATAGACCATTACTCTCAACCTGTTCCAATGTTCCAGGTTCCAAAATTTCAATATTACTCAATACACATGATATAACATACATAGACCATTACTTTTAAACCTGTTCCAATGTTCCAGGTTCCAAAATTTCAATATTACTTTATACACATGATATAACATACATAGACCATTGCTTTTAAACTTGTTCCAATGTTCCAGGTTCCAAAAGTCCAATAGATCTTAATACACATGATACAACATATATACCATTACTCTCAAACTTGTTCCAATGTTCCACGTTCCAAAATTTCAATATTACTTTATACATATGAAACAACATATATAGACCATTACTCTCAAACTTGTTCCAACGTTCCACGTTCCAAAAGTTCAAGAGATCTTTACACACATGATACAACATATATACCATTACTCTCAAACTTGTTCCAATGTTCCACGTTCCAAAATTTCAATATTACTTTATACATATGAAACAACATATATAGACCATTACTCTCAAACTTGTTCCAATGTTCCACGTACCAAAATTCAAATAATACTTTATACACATGATACAACATATATAGACCATTACTTTTAAACTTGTTCCAATGTTCCACGTTCCAAAATTTCAATATTACTTTATATCTAAGAAACAACATAATATAGACCATTACTCTCAAACTTGTTCCAATGTTCCACGTTCCAAAATTTCAATATTACTTTATATATATATATGAAACAACATATATAGACCATTACTCTCAAACTTGTTCCAATGTTCCACGTTCCAAAAGTCCAATAGATCTTTATTCACATGATACAACATATATAGACCATTACTTTTAAACTTGTTCCAACGTTCCACGTTCCAAAATTTCAATATTACTTTATATACATGAAACAACATATAGACCATTACTCTCAAACTTGTTCCAATGTTCCACGTTCCAAAATTTCAATATTCCTTTATATACATGAAACAACACATATAGACCATTACTCTCAAACTTGTTCCAATGTTCCACGTTCCAAAATTTCAATATTACTTTATATATATGAAACAACATAATAGACCATTACTCTCAAACCTGTTCCAATGTTCCACGTTCCAAAAGTCCAATAGATCTTTATACACATGATACAACATATATAGACCATTACTTTTAAACATGTTCCAATGTTCCACGTTCCAAAATTCCAAAATTCCAATAATACTTTATATACATGAAACAACATATATAGACCAATACTCTCAAACTTGTTCCAATGTTCCACGTTCCAAAATTTCAATATTACTTTATATACATGAAACAACATATATAGACGATTACTCTCAAACCTGTTCCAATGTTCCAGGTTCCAAAAGTCCATTAGATCTTTATACACATGATATAACATATATAGACCATTACTTTTAAACTTGTTCCAATGTTCCACGTTCCAAAATTTCAATATTACTTTATATGCATGAAACAACATATATAGACCATTACTCTCAAACTTGTTCCAACGTTCCACGTTCCAAAAGTTCAAGAGATCTTTATACACATGATACAACATATATACCATTACTCTCAAACTTGTTCCAAAGTTCCACATTCCAAAACTCCAATAGATCTTTATATACATGATACAACATATATAGACCATTACTCTCAAACTTGTTCCAATGTTCCACGTTCCACGTTCCAAAATTTCAATATTACTTTATATATATGAAACAACATATATTAGAGTCACGCGGTAGCCGTGACCAGCAAGTTTAAAAAAAAAGACTGATAAAGAAGACTAATAACAGATGCTCCCGCGAGACTATATTTACACCTAACATTAAAACACTTGACTTCTATTGTTCGATGTTATTTTTCGCTGGGTACAAAATGTATCTAAAACCATGCTAAATGTTATTTACAGTCTCAGGTGTAATATCTTGACAACTCATTAATTCAAAAAGGGCCACCAATCCCTACAGTCAATCATTGTTCGTAATAAACAAATATTTTTGCTTCCATTTCACGCGGTATTTCATAGCGAAAATTAGTGGCAAATCATACTGATCCAGAATTTTTAGACACTGCTACAGGTCTATCTGGTTATCACCTACACACTACTTTTTCAGATTCACTTCCAATTATACCCTAGCAATTTCTGAAATACCGTACATACAAATTCCGAACCCCATTCGCCAAAAAATCAAGTTTTTCACAATTCTTTTGTTCTTTTCGTACGACACATCAATTCATATAATAAATATTGTACATCGACAGACTATTTCACAGCCGAGTCCCGTGGTCTAATGGTTAAGGCATTGGACTCTTATTCCGGTGACTCGAGTTCGAAATCCGATGACCAACTTTTTTTTTTTTTACAATCTTTTATTAAACAATTAATTTTCGTTCATCAAGGATAACATAACATAATTTTAAACATCCGGTGCTATTGTGATATTATTTTTTTTATCCAAGCAAGATGTTTTATTCTCAGAGAAATTGTTTATTATATTAAGAACCACCACTGCACAGTGTCATACAACATCATCAATGATAGAGACCAGTTCTATGTATCCATGTACTGTAGCAATTAGCGAACAAATAATAAAACAAATCTGAATAACACAAGAAACTACATCAGGATAACAATACTAGGATATAGGCCTATGCAATACCACGTCACTACAAGCCACTACAAGCTTTCTCCAACAACTCCGATCTTGGGCAAGCGAAACAATTTAGTTTGGCTGCAGCAGTGTACTGAAAGACTGTCTTGAGATAATCGACTGCTAGTTTGGACGAAATTATGTGCTCATGTGTATCGAGGTGGAAATTAACCCCCGATAGAGGGTAGGGCATGAAGAATGAGGGAAATCAAACCACAAACCGCGAAAGACCGCCAACAACCGCCGCTTAATAGGGAAATCCAACTAGATCTATAAATCTAAATAACTATCAACCGCGAAATTTGGATATCCAACTACATTGCCCCGCAGGGCTACAAAGAACCACACCGCGAAGTATAGTTATCCAACAAGCTTAAACTATAAATTAACCCCGATAGAGGATAGGGCATGAAGAATGGGGGAAATTAAAACCACAAACCGCGAAAGACCGCCAACAACCGCCGCTCAATAGGGATGTCAAACTAGATTGCCCCACTGGTTACAAAGAACCACAAACCGCGAATTTTGGATATCCACCTAAATTCCCCACGGGGCTACAAAGAAGTATGGTTATCCAACAAGCTTAAGCTATAAATTACCCCCCCAGAGATCAGGGCTTGAAGAATGAGGGAAATTAAAAACCACAAATCGCGAAAGACCGCCAACAACCGCCGCTCAACAGGGATGTCAAACTATATTGCCCCGCAGGGCTACAAAGAACCACAAACCGCGAAATATGGATATCCAACCAGTTTAAAAGACAAATTAGCCACCGATAGAGCACAGGGCCTGAAAAATTAGAGAAATTAAAACCACAAACCGCGAAAGAACGCCAAAAACCGCCGCTCACTAGGGATATCCAACTAGATTGGCCTGCAGGGCTACAAAGAACCACAAACCGCGAAATTTGGATATCCAACAAATTAGAACCACAAACTGCGAAAGACCACCAACAACCGCCGCTCAATAGAGACATCCAGCTAGATTGCCCCGCAGGGCTTCAAAAACCACACACCGCGAAGTATAGTTATCCAACAAGCATAAACTATAAATTAACCCCCGATAGAGGGTAGGGCATGAAGAATGAGGAAAATCAAAACCAAAAACCGCGAAAGACCGCCAACAACCGCCACTTAATAGGGAAATCCAACTAGATCTATAAATCTAAATAACTATCAACCGCGAAATTTGGATATCCAACTAGATTGCCCCGCAGAGCTACAAAAAAACCACACACCGCGAAGTATAGTTATCCAACAAGCTTAAACTATAAATTAACCCCCGATAGAGGGTAGGGCGTGAAGAATGAGGGAAATCAAAACCACAAACCGCGAAAGACCGCCAACAACCGCTGCTTAATAGGGAAGTCCAACTAGATCTATAAATCTAAATATCTATCCAACTAGATGGCCCCGCAGGGCCACAAAGAACCACACACCGCAAAGTATAGTTATCCAACAAGCTTAGACTATGAATTAACCCCCGATAGAGGGTAGGGCATGAAGAATGAGGGAAATTAAAACTACAAACCGCGAAAGACCGCCAACAACCGCCGCTTAATAGGGAAATCCAACTAGATTGCCCCGCAGGGCTACAAAGAACTATCAACCGCGAAATTTGGATATCCAACTAGATTGCCCCGCATCTACAAAAACCACAATCATTAAAACATAATTATCTTGCTAAGTCGTGGTACTTAGACGCTTCCGTAGTATAAGCCTTGCTACATATACGCGCATTTCTCAGTTTCAATTTGAAGTAAATCGGACTGACTCTGTGTCTCGCTGGCATCGTCAACATTGGGTATGTGTTGTTCATACAGGGTGTCCCATAAAAATTACCGAGTTAATAAAATTGAACGTAAGTCAAGAAATAGATATCAGAATCAAACTATTTAAAATGTAGCGAATAGCCTATTTTATTGTGCATCACATACAATTTTTTTTATTTGATTCGGTTGACTGGTTGCGAAGAAATTAGCGATTACATAATGCTAGCATCAATGCAGTTCATTCCAAGTTTGATCAACAGGGGCTTTTTTCATACTCGCCCACCGCTTCCTAATGTTTGTGTATCTCAATAAATTTAGTCCACATTAACTATATTATAATCCGACGGTGTTATGTTATTCATGCTATCACTGAAGATGGATAACAGTTTGGCCGAGACAATTTTGATTTCTGCAATTGGAAGCTTTCCAACTTGAATTCTTTAGGTTGTGCAAATATGTAATACAATGATCAAGTGCTTAGAGCTTTTAGTGTGATTTTTGATACCATGCAACATTAATGTTGAAGTTTTAAAATATTTAAACTTTGCATTACAATTTCTTGGAAATATTCCAAAAACATTAATGTGTGCGAAATTTTTTTAAAGCGAGCTGGAATTATTTATGCAACATTTATATCAACATTAACGAAAAACATATTAACAAGTACCGAGCATCATGTTACACGCAAGCTTTCATTTTCAATATCGTGCAGGTTTTAAGTTTGAACAATACCTAATTGAATGTTTTACAAGAAACAGATTATTTAAAAAGAACGAAAAGGATTTCACAGGACAAAACATAACGCCCATTGACAGTTAACCACCAGTGCGCATTGTGTTGAATGATCTTTCTTTCTAACTTGGAATGAAGTGAATTGACGTATGCGTTATGTAATCGGTCATTTCTCTACAATGAGTCAACCGATTCCAGTACAATTGGTGTATAAGATGCAGAATAAAATGGGCTATACGCTTATGTTTAGATTTTTGGATTCTGATGTCTATTTCTCGACTTACGGCCAAATTTATTCGCCCGGTAATTTTTTCTGGGACACCCTGTATTTACATTTTCTTAGTTGCCTTGAATAATTGAAGTATATTAAAATGTATATGTATCCCTATTAACATTACAGTCACGCGGTAGCTGTGACCAGCAAGTTTTAAAAATAAACGGCTGATAAAGTTTTATTAAATTATTTACTGTCATTAATCAAGGATAACATAATTTCAAACATCTATTTTTCGTTTTATTCGTTTTATGGAGTACTTCGTAACCCGATGACTTTCCAAGCTTAGAGCTGCTTTACTGCATTCATAAAAGAAAGAAAATCCACCAAAAAAACGTTGACAACGTAAAGAAAGCAGCAAGTTTAAAAAGCCCCCACCTCGGCTCACTTTTTGAAACTTGGTCCCATTTTAATATCAACAGCAAATCGGTGTTTTTAACGTTTAAACAATAGCATCATTGCCATTAACATGCCTACTTGTTACTCGTTTAATTCAATCATTGATCATGAACTTAATAATTATTATAAAACAAAACATATATAGGACATTGGCCAAGAACACCATAATAACCTTTCTGATCGTTCCAGAATGCTAACAACTTTAAGTAATATATCGCATCGGCACATTAAAGATACATAACACTTCTGGAAATGTTTTCAGTTGATAATTATGACAAAGTTTAAATCAGTATCTTTTACAAATGGGACCAAGTTTCAAAAAGTGAGCCGAGGTGGGGGCTTTTAAACTTGCTGCTTTCTTTACGTTGTCAACGTTTTTTGGTGGATAGACCATTACTCTCAAACTTGTTCCAATGTTCCATGTTCCAAAATTTCAATATTACTTTATTTACATGAAACAACACATATAGACCATTACTCTCAAACTTGTTCTAATTTTCCATGTTCCAAAATTTTTAATATTACTTATATGAAACAACATATATAGACCATTACTCTCAAACCTGTTCCAATGTTCCACGTTCCAAAAGTCCAATAGATCTTTATACACATGATACAACATATATAGACCATTACTTTTAAACTTGTTCCAATGTTCCACGTTCCAAAATTTCAATATTACTTCATATACATGAAACAACATAATATAGACCATTACTCTCAAACTTGTTCCAACGTTCCACGTTCCAAAAGTTCACGAGATCTTTATACACATGATGCAACATATATACCATTACTCTCAAACCTGTTCCAAAGTTCCACGTTCCAAAAGTCCAATAGATCTTTATACACATGATACAGCATATATAGACCATTACTCTCAAACTTGTTCCAATGTTCCACATTCCAAAATTTCAATATTACTTTATATACATGAAACAACATACTATAGACCATTACTCTCAAACTTGTTCCAATGTTCCACGTTCCAAAATTTCAATATTACTTTATACATATGAAACAACATATATAGGCCATTACTCTCAAACTTGTTCCAATGTTCCACGTTCCAAAATTTCAATATTACTTTATATACATGAAACAACATATATAGACCATTACTGTCAAACTTGTTCCAATGTTCCACGTTCCAAAATTTCAATATTACTTTTTATACATGAAACAACACATATAGACCATTACTCTCAAACTTGTTCCAATGTTCCACGTTCCAAAATGTCAATATTACTTTAAATATATGAAACAACATAATATATAGACCATTACTCTCAAACCTGTTCCAATGTTCCACGTTCCAAAAGTCCAATAGATCTTTATACACATGATACAACATATATAGACCATGTCTTTTAAACTTGTTCCAATGTTCCACGTTCCAAAATATCAATATTACTTTATATATAAGAAACAACATAATATAGACCATTACTCTCAAACTTGTTCCAATGTTCCACGTTCCAAAATTCCAATAATACTTTATATACATGATACAACATATATAGACCATTACTCTTAAACTTGTTCCAATGTTCCACGTTCCAAAATATCAATATTACTTTATATATAAGAAACAACATAATATAGACCATTACTCTCAAACTTGTTCCAATGTTCCACGTTCCAAAATTTCAATATTACTTTATATATATATATATATATATATGAAACAACATATATAGACCATTACTCTCAAACTTGTTCCAATGTTCCAATGTTCCACGTTTCCAAAATTTCAATATTACTTTATATATAAGAAACAACATAATATAGACCATTACTCTCAAACTTGTTCCAATGTTCCACGTTCCAAAATTTCAATATCACTTTATATATATGGTCATTTTCACGGTAAAGGGTGTAACTTTGGATTATTAACATTTTAATCCGTAGTGTTCTAATAAAGACATAGAATTCCATGATTTTTGGCCACCTAAGTCATCTAGTTAGCAGCTACCTTGGGTAGCATAATCAGCTTTGGGAGTTACTGCGTTCAGTTTTAGCAGGCTGAAATGTACTTAATATTGCCATTTTGAAAAACTATAAAAAACAGTAACATTTTTGTAAAACCTTGTGTTTTCTTCAGTTAGTTCATGGATAATTTTTCTTATCCTGAAAGTACAGTCATATGTTCAGTAGACTTCTTGTCAATGTAAACATGGGTAATGATAAGTATACTTTTGTGAATGTTTATGCACCTACTGTAGCATCTCAAAGAGAAATATTTTATAGAAAAACTCATAGGTGGATAAGGAAAAATGCAAAATATAATGTTGTTATTGGCGGTGACCATAATTGTGTACAAGACTCAAAATTGGATACATTAAATGTTAAAAGTAAATACAGTGAATGTAAACAACTTTTAAAGATGCAAAAAACCTTAAACTGTATTGATATATGGCGGCAAAAAAAATCCAGAAAAAAGACAATTTACTTGGCGAAATATACCACTCAAAAAAGCCTCAAGACTTGATTACTGGTTAATACAACAAAATGTAAAAGATTTCGTTCAGTCTGTAGACATTAGACCTGCTTCTAAAAGTGACCATAATGCAATATCTCTCAAATTGAATTTGTTACGACAGAAACACGGACCCGGATATTGGAAATTTAACTCGTCATTAATACAAGACCCCGTGTATAAAGAGAAATTAAAAGGTGTTATTAAAGGTGCAAAAACAGAGGGTGAAAAATGTAAATTATCAAAACAATTGAAATGGGAGTTGTGTAAAATAAGAATTCGCTCATACACTATTGACTATTGTAAGACTAAAGCAAAACTTCAAAAACAAGAATTATTGAGACTACAATCCACTGTTGAGCAATGTGAAAATGAATTAAATTCAAACATTCAAAGCACCAGAAATACAAATGAATATAATAAGAATAAGGAAAAACTTGAAAAATATTACCTGCAAAAAACAAAAGGGCTATTATTCGGTCTCGGGTTAAATGGTATGAAGAAGGGAAAGGAACACGAAGTATTTCACAAGCTTAGAAAAAAGTAGAAGTGTTCAAAAGTGTATATAAGTGAACTCAAAATAAAAAATGGTAAAACAGTAACTGGCGTAAATCCAATCCTAAAGGAAGTCACGAAGTACTATTCTGACTTGTATACATCAGAGGATATTGACCCAAATGATATGGATTTGTATATAAATGATTATCATGTAAACACTTTAGAAAGATCTGCTTGTTTCTGTTGACAAGGGGCAGTCTTCAGCAAACGGCTCTTTTCAGAGCCACCAAAACTTACAAATTCAGCAGATAGGCGAGATCTGCTTGTTTCTGTAGACAAGGGGCAGTCTTCAGCAAACGGCTCTTTTCAGAGCCACCAAAACCTTTATATTAGCAGATAGGCGAGATCTGCTATTCTCTGTAGACAAGGGGCAGTCTTCATTGAACGGCTCTTTTCAGAGCCACCAAACCTTACAAAATCAGCAGATAGGCGAGATCTGCTAGTTTCTGTTGACAAGGGGCAGTCTTCAGCAAACGGCTCTTTTCAGATTCATCAGTAGACAAGGGGCGGTCTACATGTCTCATTCTTAGGTACTTTGTCCTGAAGAAGTCAGAGCTACTCCTGACGAAAGCTTGACAGTTCTAAACTTGTCCGACGGCGAACCCGCTAAAAACCTACTAATGATTCCCGTTGCAAAAGCCTATCCCACAACTTTAGAAAGAGATGACTCTGTACTTTGTGAAGGTGAATTAACAATTGATGAGTGTACAGACGCAGTGAAACGTCTCAAAATCAATAAGACTCCGGGTTCTGATGGATTGACTCCAGAATTTTATAAAACATTTTGGGATGACATTAAATACATGTTTGTTAATGCAATCAATGAAGGTTTTCAAGAGGGGACAACTGTCGTATACACAGCGTAAAGGAGTAATAACCTTACTATACAAAAAGGTTGATAGATCGAATTTAGATAATTGGCGTCCTATCTCATTGCTCAATTATGACTATAAAATATGTACGATGGCTCTAGCACTGAGATTACACAAAGTTCTTGATAAAGTGATAAATCCGGAGCAAACAGGGTATGTGAAGGGTCGTTTTAGTGGCCAAAATATTCGTCTGATAGAAGATGCGATAGAATTTTGTACGAATAATAAACAGGAGGGTGCAGTATTATTTGTTGACTTTCGAAAAGCTTTCGATACGCTAGAAATACCGTTTATTGATAAATGTTTGATCAAAATGGGTTTTGGTGAACAGTTCCGGAAATGGGTATCTACTCTATATTGTAACATTAATAGTTGTGTTTCTGTAAATGGATGGTTATCCGAATCTTTTACAATCAGCAGAGGTATTAGGCAAGGATGTCCTCTCTCGGCCCTTTTATTCATAATAGCGGTAGAATTTTTATCTGGGGATATTAAACAAAACCAGCAAATACAGGGTATCGAAATTGGAAATGAGTCCGATTTAGAGATTAAGTTAGTCCAATTGGCTGACGATACTACTTTACTTGTCAGAAATGAAACATCAGTTGTGAAAGCATTGGAAGCAATTGAAAAATTTAGTGATTCTGCGTGAATTAGGCTTAACAAAAACAAAACAGAAGGTATTTGGTTGGGAGACAGTCCCCCTAACATTCCTCAAACAACTATCTCGTGGTCAACACAACCTATTAAAAGTCTAGGTATGTATTTTGGAAAAGATATTGAGAAATGTCATAAATTGATATGGTCTGAAAAATTGAAGAAAATGGAACTTGCTTTGAACGGATGGAAAGCCAGAAAACTATCATATTATGGTAAAATATCAGTTGTCAAGACTTTTGGTGTTTCACAACTACTATATTTTGCATATTCTATACATGTACCAGATTATGTGATAAAAGAAGCAAACAAAATGCTCTTTCAATTTATTTGGGGTTCAAAGAGGGAAAAAGTCAAAAGAACAACGATAACGGGATACATGGAATTAGTATAGTCACCAGAGGGGGTTCCCATGCACCGAGTGCTTTTTTTTTCTAACTTACATTTTTGTAATCCTGAAGGTGTCTAGTAAATGAATTTTGATGTTCCCAAAATTAAATATTGTCCCATGGGGTTCATTTGGCGGCCATCTTGGATTCCGACAAAATTCAATTAAATTGACATAACTTTTGAACTAGACCTCACAGGAAGACAAATGACCCAATTTTTCAGGATAATGTGGACATGAGCAATCAATTAAAAGGTTTATTTTCATGATTTAAACATGTTGGATACATTAAAATGCAAAATATTATGTCCCATGGCGTTCATTTGGCGGCCATCTTGGATTCCGACAAAATTCAATGAAATTGACACAACTTTTGAACTAGACATCATAGGAAGACAAATGACCCCATTTTTCGGGATAATGTGGACATGAGCAATCAATTAAAAGGGTTATTTTCATGATTTAAACATGTTGGATACATTAAAATGCAAAATATTACTAAAAATAGTATCTTCAAGGCATACTCGTCTGTATAATAGGAGCTCTTTTTGGTACATTGAGAAGGATATTTTGATGTTATTGATTTATTTACTATTTTCTCTTCTAGGTGCATGACTTAACTTATTATTAGCTAGAACTGGTGTTAGTGTAGCATAGTTATTGACTTATTGTGAAGTGGTGGATAATCATGCCAGAACGCAAGGGTAATAAAGGTACTGAGTCAGACTCACTGCAGAAACGTCCTCCTGTAAATTGTATTTTACATGTGAGTGGTATTGAGCATCTAGATTTTACGCCGCTCAATAAAGTAAGGGGCTCCGCCACTGACAAGCTGACTCAGCTACATGACAATTGCGACAAAAGACACATTGAACCTCATGATTCACTCTATCGCATGGATGATGTCTGTAATCACATTCCGGAGAGTCTTGCTGGTGTAGATAGAAACAATTGGATATCATCGAGGCTGCTACCAAAACTTTACTGAAAATCAATATCGTTTGAAATGTAGTGCAGGAACTAATGAAGCTTCAACATCACAATCCTCTCGTAACCGTAAATTACAATTATCAACTGTCATGCGACTGTTCCCTCCAGAATGTATCTTTTGTGAAAGACTGGAAATTAAAGTGTCTGGAAAGAATGAGAGACGCATCAAATTCCCAGTATTCAAGGACAAAGACAGAGCATTTAAGGAGCCTACATATCGTCTACATAGCATGGTGCTAGGTGAGGACATCTTTGCAAGAGAGGCGAATGAGAAGCTGAAGGTCCTACTTGAGAACCACATTATCCACGACTCGATCGCCTATGCCAAATTTCATCTAGATGACAAAGGGTATATCATCAACAACCTGGTCTACAGCGGCAGCATCTCTGTCGCAGACGCGGTGACTGGAAACTACCAAAGCACATACTGCTCTGCACTATCATCCGGCACCTCTACAGAAGCAAACAACTCGCCACAATTCTCAGTAAGCTGGATATAACTGTGACACTGAGACATATAACTTCGCCTTGGAACTTGAGACAGTACTGGCCAAGGATCTTGATGAGGTTTCCACATCCCTTACTCCGCAGATCATTATCGGCGAGGGAAAGGATGTGTTTCATCTCGAATGGGACAATCTAAACAAAACAATGACGAATATTCATGGGTCAAACGTGGTGAACAGCATTGGTGGGATAATGATACAAGATGTGAAACCCGGGTTTGATACCACTACTAACCAGGATCGGACTCTACCTCTCTACGAGTGTAGATATACCCGAGACCATGGCTTCTGTTCATAGCTGTAGTCAAGTCGGGCCCAAATTTCCTGAGGGAACCGTGTTCACTCCGCCCATGATAAATAGCGAAATGTACTCAACATGCATCTCAAAGAATATCGTGTCTGGTCATTTACACGGGAAGCAGTGGGGAGAAGCAGCCTGTCCCAGGGTTTGGTGGCTTCCTCTCAGCTACCGGTGTGAAACCCCAAAGAAAGTCAACTATCTACTATTTCACCCCTATCCATCACCCCTTCACCGAATACTCGACTTTCAAGGAGCTTCTAAAGTGGTCAGAGGATGCCACCATCCAAGTGGGTCAGGAGTATGTCCTTGTCTTCATATGTGACATACTTCACAAGCATGGTAAAAGTGGAGGGGTCCTATAAAGCGAGGTCGCGGGTCTCCCGAGGAGTACATGTCTGTACGAGATTCAGCAAGGTCTTGGGGTTGGTGACCTCAACGTTCTCCTCCTCAATGAATCGCTCAATTAACAAGCGCTTCACCGGCTTCACCGACTGTTATAGAGGCAGAACAGTGCTTTGCATATTATATGCCTTCCCTGTCAATACACTACGTAGGCAGCCACTGGTAATGAGATCAGCCACCAAACTCTGGGACAGGTTGCTTATCCCAATAGCTTCAACAGATGTGAACAGGATCAGGAGCCATGGTCTCGGGTGTATCTACCTTTAGGGAGCGCACCTTGCTCCGTGCGTAGAGAGGGAGAGTTTGATCCTGGTTAGTGGTATCAAACCCGGGTTTAACATCTTGTATCATTATCCCACCAGTGCTGTTCACAACATTTTAGCCATGGATATTCGTCATTGTTTTGTTTAGATTGTCCCATACGAGATGAAACACGTCGTTTCCCTTGCTGGTAATGATCTGCAGAGTATTATGTGGAAACCTTAGCCATCACTGTCTCTAGTTGCTAAGGCGAAGTTGCATGTCTCACAGTGACCCAGCTTACTGAAGATAGTGGTGAGTTGTTTGCTTCTATAGAGGTGCCCGATACTAGTGCAGCATGTGCTTTGGTAGTTTGGTAGAAGAAACAGGGCCACATCCTTATACCTATCTTTGAACCCCAGCTTATATGAATAAGTCACCGCGTCTGCGACAGAGATGATGGCGTGCGTCGTAGACCAGGTTGTAGGTGATATAGCCTTTGACACCCGGATAAAACTTGGCAAAGGTGATCGAGTCATGAATATCATGGTTCTCAAGTCGGACCTTCAGCTTGTCACTTCTGTACTCTGGATTGGGGAAGCCACTTCTTTCAAACTCTTTTGATTGTACAGAAGACTCAGCGATGTAAGTAACATAACCTCCTTCTGCCCAACAACTCGGTCTTGAATGAAATCAAGGACAACAGTCAGCTGAACAGTGAATGCCAGCAGATGTGCAGCAGCTTTACGATCATGCTCTGTTTCAATTGTCGCTTTCGCTTCATCACGCAGGTAAGTACTTCCAGTGTACTTCGTGTTGAAAGAATCGCGATAGGAATAGTGGAAATTCGCCTCTCTTGCAAACAGGTCCTCACCTTGCACCATGCTATGTAGACGATGTAGTCCTAGTTATAGTGCCCGAGGCTCAATCTGTTTCCAATTAGGCTCCTTAAATGCTCCGTCTTTGTCCTTGAATGCTGGGAATTTGATGCATCTCTCAGTCTTTCCAGACACTTTCATGTCCAGTTTTTCACAAAAGATACATTCTGGAGGGAACAGTCGCATGGCAGTTGATAATGGTAATTTACGGTTACGAGAGGATTGTGATGTTGAAGCTTCATTAGTTCCTGCACTATACATTTCAAACGATATTGATTTTCAGTAAAGTTTTGGTAGCAGCCTCTATGATATCCAATTGTTTCTAAATCTACACCAGAAAGACTCTCCGGAATGTGATTACAGACATCATCCATGCGATAGGGTGAATCATGAGCTTCAATGTGTCTTTTGTCGCGAATGTCATATATAGCTGAGCCAGCTTGTCAGTGGCAGAGCCCCTTACTTTACTGAGCGGCGTAAAATCTAGATGTTCAATACCACTCACATGTAAAATACAATTTACAGGAGGACGTTTCTGCAGTGAGTCTGACTCAGTACCTTTATCACCCTTGCGTTTTGGCATGATTATCCACCACTTCACTATAACTATGCTACGACCTAGAAGAGAAAATAGTAAATAAATCAATAACATCAAAATATCCTTCTCAATGTACCTAAAAGAGCTCCTATTATATACAGCCGAGTATGCCTTGAAGATAATATTTTAGTAATATTTAGCATTTTAATGTTTAAATCATGAAAATAACCCTTTTAATTGATTGCTCATGTCCACATTATCCCAAAAAATGGGGTCATTTGTCTTCCTATGATGTCTAGTTCAAAAGTTATGTCAATTTCATTGAATTTTGTCGGAATCCAAGATGGCCGCCAAAGGAACGCCATGGGACATAATATTTTGCATTTTAATGTATCTAACATGTTTAAATCATGAAAATAACCCTTTTAATTGATTGCTCATGTCCACATTATCCCGAAAAATGGGGTCATTTGTCTTCCTATGATGTCTAGTTCAAAAGTTATGTCAATTTAATTGAATTTTGTCGCAATCCAAGATGGCCGCCAAATGAACCCCATGGGACAATATTTAATTTTGGGAACATCAAAATTCATTTACTAGACACCTTCAGGATTACAAAAATGTAAGTTAGAAAAAAAAAACACTCGGTGCATGGGAACCCCCTCTGGTGACTATACTAAATATGGTGGCTTGAAAATGATAGACCTGCAAAGCCAAATAAGAGCTCTAAAAATTAAATGGATTTCAAGATTACTTTGCGAAAATGATCATGGTATTTGGATAAAAATAGCAAAATTTTGGTTTAATCAAATAGGAGGCCTAGATTTTGTACTTAATTTGGAATGTAAGTCCTCTAATGTATCGGAAGTAACAAAAGAAAAAATTCCCAAGTTCTACACAGAGGTACTAAAATCTTGGTTTATGTTGAAAAAAAATAATGCTGATGCCTCTTTACACGAAGCAAGAGTACTTCATGATCAAATAATCTGGTACAATAATGACATAAAATTTAGAAATAAGTTGCTTATGTTTAAGAAGTGGAAAGATGCTGGTATAATGTACTTAAGTGATATTGTAATCAATAATCGTTTTATAACTCTTTTGAGCTAAGACAAATAGTTCGGTGTCCAAATGATGTTTTTAACTTGCATACATTACTGACAACAATACCAAAAGAATGGAAAACGTTAATTTTAAATAATCATGTAGATTTCAACAAAACAAAGGGCAATGATCGATTATTTCAAGTTGGGAAAACCAAACTACACATTTCAAAGCTATCCACAAAACAAATATATAAACTTTTAATGCCATCAGAATGCGACCCAATTTGCGTTAAATATTGGCAAGATCACTTCAATTTAGTGCTGGCCCTGTCCTACAGACTCGTATACAATTTTTCAGGAAGAAAGTTTGAATGTTGATTCGAGTAGGGTATGCATAGGTCTTTCAAATTCTACTAGGTGGAAAATTCCAAACCCGGGCAAACTCTGTATATGGCCGTTTTTCAAAATGGCCGCCAAAATGTACTTATGAACCAGGTATAATGACAAGAACTCTGAAACTATTTGACCTAGAGGGGTAATTGAGGTGTCTAGCCCCACTAAATCAGGGCTGTCTGATTGAATGAAGGGGGTTTCATGATTGTCCGAGGTCTAGGACACCTGAAATCCAAGATGGCCGCCCGTAGCAACCATAATCATCATATTCGCCAGATGAAATGACAATAATTCGGAATCTGCTTGACCTACAAGGGTCATTAAGGTGTCTATCCCCACTAAATCAAGGCTTTCTGATTGAATAAAGGGGGTTTCATGGTTGTTCGAGGTCTAGGACACCTGAAATTTAAGATGGCCGCCCATAGCAACCAGATAATCATCATATTAGCCAGATGAAATGATAATAATTCGGAATCTGCTTGACCTGCAAGGGCCATTTAGGTCTCTATCCCTATGAAATCAAGACTGTCTAATTGAATGAAGAGGGTGTCATGGTTGTCTGATGTCTAGGACCCCCGGGTCTAGGACACCCACAATCTAAGATGGCCGCCCATAGCAACCATATAAATATTCACATTAACCAGGTGAGATGACAATATCTCAATAATTATTTGATCCAGAAGAGCAATTAAGGCGTGTAACTTCGCTAAATCAAGGCTGTTTGATTAAATGATGTGATATCATGGTTGTCTGAAGTCGAAGTCACACCAAACCAGATGGCAGCCATAGCAACCACTATTAACCGAGTAAAATGTCATCAATTAGAACCTCTAACATAGAGGCTGGATTAATGCCGCCAAAATACGTTTTTTCACTAAAAAAATGGGTTAGAGTGTCATTGAAACAGCATTATAAGCAATACATATTCAAAATAATCGATGAAAAATGGCTTTGAGGGTTATAGCAGAAACATTTCTCCCTAAATGATGTTGCTAATATGTTTTTAATCCAAAATGGCGCCGATTATGAGGTCCAAAATGGCCTTCAAAATACATTTTTTCACTCAAAAAATGGGTTAGAGTGGCATTAAAACAGCATTTAACACATTAAATATTCAAACTTAATAATAAATGGCTTTTAAGGTTACAGCAGAAACATTTCTTCCCAATTGTGTTGTTAACATGTTTCAAATCCAAAATGGTGCCGATTATGAGGTCAAAAATGGCCACCAAAGTACTTTTTTCACTCAAAAATGGGTTAGAGTGGCATTAAAACAGCATTATAAACATTAAATATTCAAAATAATCAATGAAAAATGGCTTTGAGGGTTATAGAAGAAACATGTCTCCCCAAATTATGTTGCTTATATGTTTTAAATCCAAAATGGCGCCGATATTATGAGGTCCAAAATGGCCTCCAAAATAAATTTTTTCACTCGAAAAAATGGGTTAGAGTGGCATTAAAATAACATTTAACACATTAAATATTAAAACTTATCAATGGTAAATGGCTTTAGAGGGTTACAGCAGAAACATTTCCCCAAATTGTGTTGTTAACATGTTTCAAATCCAAAATGGTGTCCATTATGAGGTCCAAAATGGCCGCAAAAATATATTTTAAGCAGCCATAAGTAGTATTAAAACAGCATTAAACACATTAAATATTCAAAATAATCAATGGTAAACCGTTTTAGGGATTACAACAGAAACATTTTGCACCAAACAATAGGTTGTTAACATGTTTTAAATCCAAAATGGTGCCAAAAATGAAAACCAAAATGACCGCTAAAGTATTTTTTTCATACTAAAGGCGACATTAAAACAGCATTAAAAGCTGAGAAAAAATGTATTTGGCCGCTATTTTGGGCTTCACTTTGGGCGCCATTTTATTTTTGACCTCATAATCGGCACCATTTTGGATTTGAAACATGTTAACAACACAATTTGGGGAGAAATGTTTCTGCTGTAACCCTCAAAACCATTTACCATTGATAAGTTTGAATATTTAATGTGTTAAATGCTGTTTTAATGCCACTCTAACCCATTTTTTGAGTGAAAAAAATTTATTTTGAAGGCCATTTTGGACCTCATAATCGGCGCCATTTTGGATTAAAAACATATTAGCAACATAATTTAGGGAGAAATGTTTCTGCTATAACCCTCAAAGCCATTTTTCATCGATTATTTTGAATATTTAGTGCTTATAATGCTGTTTCAATGACACTCTAACCCATTTTTAGTGAAAAAAACGTATTTTGGCGACATTAATCCAGCCTCTATGTTACAGAGGTTCTAATTGATGACATTTTACTTGGTTAATAGTAGGCTGCTATGGCTGCCATCTGGTTTGGTGTGACTTCGACTTCAGACAACCATGATATCACATCATTTAATCAAACAGCCTTGATTTAGCGAAGTTACACGCCTTAATTGCTCTTCTGGATCAAATAATTATTGAGATATTGTCATCTCACCTGGTTAATGTGAATATTTATATGGTTGCTATGGGCGGCCATCTTAGATTGTGGTTGTCTTAGACCGGGGTCCTAGACATCAGACAACCATGACACCCTCTTCATTCAATTAGACAGTCTTGATTTCATAGGGATAGAGACCTAAATGGCCCTTGCAGGTCAAGCAGATTCCGAATTATTGTCATTTCATCTGGCTAATATGATGATTATCTGGTTGCTATGGGCGGCCATCTTGAATTTCAGGTGTCCTAGACCTCGGACAACCATGAAACCCCTTTATTCAATCAGAAAGCCTTGATTTAGTGGGGATAGACACCTTAATGACCCTTGGAGGTCAAGCAGATTCCGAATTATTGTCATTTCATCTGGCGAATATGATGATTATGGTTGCTACTGGCGGCCATCTTGGATTTCAGGTGTCCTAGACCTCGGACAACCACGAACCCCCCTTCATTCAACCAGACAGCCTTGATTTAGTGGGGATAGACACCTCAATCACCCCTCTAGGTCAAATAGTTTCAGAGTTATTGTCATTATACCTGGTTCATAAGTACATTTTGGCGGCCATTTTGAAAAACGGCCATATACAGAGTTTGCCCGGGTTTGGAATTTTCCACCTAGTAGAATTTGAAAGACCTATGCATACCCTACTCGAATCAACATTCAAACTTTCTTCCTGAAAAATTGTATACGGGTCTGTAGGACAGGGCCAGGACTAATTGTAATACAAGTAAATCATCTTGGAGACAAATCTTCACTTTTAAAATAAAAAATAGAATTCGAAACAAATTTGGACACTTTCAATATAACCTTTTATATAACCTAATACCGTGTAAGAAAAACCTATTGAAATGGAAGATTAGTAATTCGGACGAATGCTGTTTCTGCAATTGTCGTGAGGACTATGAACACTTTTTCATATCATGCAGGAAAAATACATCATTTTGGATTTTCTTTAAAGAATGCGTGTTAATTACAACACACACACATTTGAACGTGTCTCTAGAACATATTATTTATGGTTGGAACAAGAAAGACTCACATTTTGATTTTGTAAACCTGCTCTTAATTAGAGCATCGTTTTCAGTTTACAAGGCCAAAATAAGATATAGTGAAACCAATATATTTACTCCTATACCAATGCTCTTTATTAATGAAGTAGAAAGATTGAATGAAATAACAACAAATGCAGAAAATGTGCCAACAATTATAAAAGAAAATCAAAATGTCTGGGATGAACTTAAGGTTCATTTGAATATACTGTAATAAGTTATACATAATGTTTTGATTATGTTAATTTACATGTCGTGGCTTTTGAGCCACAATATTGTGGAATAGCAAGTTTTTGAGCTTGATATATAAACTAAATAAAATAAAGGCGTTTCGCCAACCTCACTGAGGTATAAAAAAAAAAAAAAATATGTTCAGTAAACACTGCCACATTAGATTTAATTGTGAACAGCCCTGTATTTTTGAGAACCGGACTTCGATATTTGTCGTTTCGGAGGCTTCATTTTCCGTTAACAATATTGTTAACAAACTTTGTGGGTGTAGCTTTGGTTCATAATTCTTGGTTATTTCTTCACTTCTTCTTGATTCATAACAGTTGTTATCTTAACTTGAAATGGGTAACAAAAATTAGTCGATTTGCAAGCTTTTAAAATTTTTATAAAATCTTGACTTCAAAGAGCCGTTTTTCCGTTAACTTTTTGAAGCCTCCGAAACAAACTGTTCAGCAAGCTTGTGCAAATATAAATAAAAGAGCTCATCCAATCTATTTATCAAAATGTAGCAAAGTAGATCCTCAAGTCACATGTTTTTAAATCGTGGAGATATTTATCACCGTTTGAAAATGGGACCCAATACAAACTTTCCGTTAACAATTGAAGCCTCCGAAACAAATGAAGCCTCCGAAACAACAATAAGATTAATTATCATCTATGCATATCTAAATTGGTGTGTTTCATACTGATATCTGCATTGTAATTATTACTTGATATGTGCAGAATGTCATAAATTAAAAAAAAATTTGACATTATGGTTAATGTTTGAAAAAATATACTGATACCCAAAAAAGCCGGTTTCGGAGGCTTCACATGCAAAAAACGCCATACTTAACAAATGGGTGAAAAAATTAACATGTGATAAATCTACAATATCTGCCGCATAGAATCATTGATTCAATACACACAAGAAAATAACAGCTTAGATGATCCCAACACTGTTATTAAAAAAAACTACTTCTGCAATGTTTAACAATTGTTAATGAAGCCTCCGAAACAAAAAAATGACTTGCTGTGATAATTTAATTTTGTCACAACTGAAATTCAATACTTAGAAGCAAAGCATGAAAATTGGTAATTGTGATATTTTTTACCTATTTTTTATGTCAACTTGTAGTGGTTAGCCAAATATTTTACTTTTATGATCACCTGCGTTGTTAACTGAAGCCTCCGAAACACAAATCGCTTGAATTGCCAATTCTAAAAATAACTCCAATTTCTGTGAAACTTGGCTGGGAGGTTCCTTTCATCAAGTAGTATTTGTACATGAAGTTAGACATTCAAATTATTTTAGGAACCCAATTAAAACTTAAAAAATATGTTTAAGGTTTGGAAATTTCCATTGTAAATGACACTTGATGTAAAAATTTACAAAACTGCAATTACAAACATAGCAAAACATGGTATAAAATGTTCTGTTGACTTACTTTGGAATGGGATTTCACATGTATTCCAGCTTTCATGTCATAATTTTCTGAGGTTATGTAAAATACATTTTTTCTTATATTTTAACCAAAATCTTATGGAAATGTCAAAATTTTTATTAGAAATCAAAAGGTTTAAGCCTTGAAACATTATTTTACTAGAATTTAAGTTGCTTCTATGCATGATTTCAGTAAACAGAAACATATTTAAGTGGTTTGAAATTTTGACCCAAAAAATCAAAAGTTACACCCTTTACTGTGAAAATGACCATATATGAAACAACATATATAAACCATTACTCTCAAACTTGTTCCAATGTTCCACGTTCCAAAATTTCAATATTACTTTATATACATGAACCAACATATATGGACCATTACTCTCAAACTTGTTCCAATGTTCCACGTTCCAAAATTGCAATATTACTTTATATATAAGAAACAACATAATATAGACCATTACTCTCAAACTTGTTCCAATGTTCCACGTTCCAAAATTTCAATATTACTTTATATATATATATATGAAACAACATATATAGACCATTACTCTCAAACTTGTTCCAATGTTCCACGTTCCAAAATTTCAATATTACTTTATATATATATATATATGAAACAACATATATAGACCATTACTCTCAAACTTGTTCCAATGTTCCACGTTCCAAAATTTCAATATTACTTAATGTATATGAAACAACATATAGACCATTACTCTCAACTTGCTCCACTGTTCCACGTTCCAAAATTTCAATATTACTTTATATACATGAAACAACATATATAGACCATTACTCTCAAACTTGTTCCAACGTTCCACGTTCCAAAAGTTCAAGAGATCCTTATACACATGATACAACATATATACCATTACTCTCAAACTTGTTCCAATGTTCCACGTTCCACAATTTCAATATTACTTTATACATATGAAACAACATATATAGACCATTACTCTCAAACTTGTTCCAATGTTCCACGTTCCAAAATTCAAATAATACTTTATACACATGATACAACATATATAGACCATTACTTTTAAACTTGTTCCAATGTTCCACGTTCCAAAATTTCAATATTACTTTATATATAAGAAACAACATAATATAGACCATTACTCTCAAACTTGTTCCAATGTTCCACGTTCCAAAATTTCAATATCAATTTATATATATATATATATATATATGAAACAACATATATAGACCATTACTCTCAAACTTGTTCCAATGTTCCACGTTCCAAAATTTCAATATTACTTTACATATATATATATATATATGAAACAACATATATAGACAAGTACTCTACAACTAGTTCCAATGTTCCACGTTGCAAAATTTCAATATTACTTTATATACATGAAACAACATATAGACCATTACTCTCAAACTTGTTCCAATGTTCCACGTTCCAAAATTTCAATATTACTTTATATATATGAAACAACATATATAGACCATTACGTTCCAATGTTCCACGTTCCAAAATTTCAATATTACTTTATATATATGAAACAACATATATAGACCATTACTTTTAAACTTGTTCCAATGTTCCACGTTCCAAAATTTCAATATTACTTTATATACATGAAACAACATATAGACCATTATTCTCAAACTTGTTCCAACGTTCCACGTTCCAAAAGTTCAAGAGATCTTTATACACATGATACAACATATATACCATTACTCTCAAACCTGTTCCAAAGTTCCACGTTCCAAAAGTCCAATAGATCTTTATACACATGATACAACATATATAGACCATTACTCTCAAACTTGTTCCAGTGTTCCACGTTCCAAAATTTCAATATTACTTTATATACATGAAACAACATATATAGACCATTACTCTCAAACTTGTTCCAATGTTCCACGTTCCAAAATTTCAATATTACTTTATATAGTTATATGAAACAACATATGTAGACCATAACTCTCAAACCTGTTCCAATGTTCCACATTCCAAAATTTCAATATTACTCTATACACATGATATAACATACATAGACCATTACTTTTAAACGTGTTCCAATGTTCCAGGTTCCAAAATTTCAATATTACTTTATACACATGATATAACATACATAGACCATTGCTTTTAAACTTGTTCCAATGTTCCAGGTTCCAAAAGTCCAATAGATCTTAATACACATGATACAACATAAATTATATAGACCATTACTTTTAAACTTGTTCCAATGTTCCACGTTCCAAAATTTCAATATTACTTTATATACATGACACAACATATATAGACCATTACTCTCAAACTTGTTCCAATGTTCCACGTTCCAAAATTTCAATATTACTTTTTATATATGAAACAACATATATAGACCATTACTCTGAAACCTGTTCCAATGTTCCACGTTCCAAAAGTCCAATAGATCTTTATACACATGATACAACATTATATAGACCATTAATTTTAAACTTGTTCCAATGTTCCACGTTCCAAAATTTCAATATTACTTTATATACATGAAACAACACATATAGACCATTACTCTCAAACTTGTTCCAATGTTCCACGTTCCAAAATTTCAATATTACTTTATATATATGAAACAACATATATAGACCATTACTCTCAAACTTGTTCAAATGTTCCACGTTCCAAAAGTCCAATAGATCTTTATACACATGATACAACATTATATAGACCATTACTTTTAAACTTGTTCCAATGTTCCACGTTCCAAAATTTCAATATTACTTTAAATACATGAAACAACATATATAGACCATTATTCTCAAACTTGTTCCAACGTTCCACGTTCCAAAAGTAAAAGAGATCTTTATACACATGATACAACATATATACCATTACTCTCAAACCTGTTCCAAAGTTCCACGTTCCAAAAGTCTAATAGATCTTCATACACATGATACAACATATATAGACCATTACTCTCAAACTTGTTCCAGTGTTCCACGTTCCAAAATTTCAATATTACTTTATATACATGAAACAACATATATAGACCATTACTCTCAAACTTGTTCCAATGTTCCACGTTCCAAAATGTCAATATTACTTTATATAGTTATATGAAACAACATATATAGACCATTACTCTCAAACCTGTTCCAATGTTCCACATTCCAAAATTTCAATATTACTTTATACACATGATATAACATACATAGACCATTACTTTTAAACCTGTTCCAATGTTCCAGGTTCCAAAATTTCAATATTACTTTATACATGATATAACATACATAGACCATTGCTTTTAAACTTGCTCCAATGTTCCACGTTCCAAAATTTCAATACTACTTTATATACATGAAACAACATATATAGACCATTACTCTCAAACTTGTTCCAACGTTCCACGTTCCAAAAGTTCAAGAGATCTTTATACATATGATACAACATATATACCATTACTCTCAAACTTGTTCCAATGTTCCACGTTCCACAATTTCAATATTACTTTATACATATGAAACAACATATATAGACCATTACTCTCAAACTTGTTCCAATGTTCCACGTTCCAAAATTCAAATAATACTTTATACACATGATACAACATATATAGACCATTACTTTTAAACTTGTTCCAATGTTCCACGTTCCAAAATTTCAATATTACTTTATATATAAGAAACAACATAATATAGACCATTACTCTCAAACTTGTTCCAATGTTCCACGTTCAAAAATTTCAATTTCATTTTATATATATATATATATATATATATGAAACATCATATATAGACCATTACTCTCAAACTTGTTCCAATGTTCCACGTTCCAAAATTTCAATATTACTTTATATATATATGTATATATGAAACAACATATATAGACCATTACTCTCAAACTTGTTCCAATGTTCCACGTTCCAAAATTTCAATATTACTTTATATACATGAAACAACATATAGACCATTACTCTCAAACTTGTTCCAATGTTCCACGTTCCAAAATTTCAATATTCCTTTATAAACATGAAACAACACATATAGACCATTACTCTCAAACTTGTTCCAATGTTCCACGTTCCAAAATTTCAATATTACTTTATATATATGAAACAACATATATAGACCATTACGTTCCAATGTTCCACGTTCCAAAATTTCAATATTACTTTATATATATGAAACAACATATATAGACCATTACTTTTAAACTTGTTCCAATGTTCCACGTTCCAAAATTTCAATATTACTTTAAATACATGAAACAACATATATAGACCATTATTCTCAAACTTGTTCCAACGTTCCACGTTCCAAAAGTTCAAGAGATCTTTATACACATGATACAACATATATACCATTACTCTCAAACCTGTTCCAAAGTTCCACGTTCCAAAAGTCCAATAGATCTTTATACACATGATACAACATATATAGACCATTACTCTCAAACTTGTTCCAGTGTTCCACTGTTCCAATATTTCAATAGATCTTTATATACATGAACCAACATATATGGACCATTACTCTCAAACTTGTTCCAATGTTCCACGTTCCAAAATTTCAATATTACTTTATATACATGAAACAACATATATAGACCATTACTCTCAAACCTGTTCCAATGTTCCACGTTCCAAAGGTCTAATAGATCTTTATACACATGATACAACATAATTATATAGACCATTACTTTTAAACTTGTTCCAATGTTCCACGTTCCAAAATTTCAATATTACTTTATATACATAAAACAACACAATATAGACCATTACCCTCAAACTTGTTCCAATGTTCCACGTTCCAAAATTTCAATAGATCTTTATATACATGAACCAACATATATGGACCATTACTTGCAAACCTGTTCCAATGTTCCACGTTCCAAAATTTCAATAGATCTTTATACACATGATACAACATATATAGACCATTACTTTTAAACTTGTTCCAACGTTCCACGTTCCAAAAGTTCACGAGATCTTTATACACATGATACAACATATATACCATTACTCTCAAACCTGTTCCAAAGTTCCACGTTCCAAAATTTCAATATTACTTTATATACATGAAACAACACATATAGACCATTACTCCCAAACTTGTTCCAATGTTCCACGTTCCAAAATTTCAATATTACTTTATATATATGAAACAACATATATAGACCATTACCCTCAAACCTGTTCCAAAGTTCCACGTTCCAAAAGTCCAATAGATCTTTATACACATGATACAACATATATAGACCATTACTCTCAAACTTGTTCCAATGTTCCACGTTCCAAAATTTCAATATTACTTTATATACATGAAACAACCTATATAGACCATTACTCTCAAACTTGTTCCAATGTTCCATGTTCCAAAATTTCAATATTACTTTATATACATGAAACAACACATATAGACCATTACTCTCAAACTTGTTCCAATGTTCCACGTTCCAAAATTGCAATATTACTTTATATATATGAAACAACATATATAGACCATTACTCTCAAACCTGTTCCAATGTTCCACGTTCAAAAGTCCAATATTACTTTATATACATGAAACAACATTATATAGACCATTACTCTCAAACTTGTTCCAATGTTCCACGTTCCAAAATTTCAATATTACTTTATATACATGAAACAACACATATAGACCATTACTCTCAAACTTGTTCCAATGTTCCACGTTCCAAAATTTCAATATTACTTTATATATATGAAACAACATATATAGACCATTACTCTCAAACCTGTTCCAATGTTCCACGTTCCAAAAGTCCAATAGATCTTTATACACATGATACAACATATATAGACCATTACTCTTAAACTTGTTCCAACGTTCCAAAAGTTCACGAGATCTTTATACACATGATACAACATATATACCATTACTCTCAAACCTGTTCCAAAGTTCCACGTTCCAAAATTTCAATATTGCTTTATATACATGAAACAACACATATAGACCATTACTCCAAAACTTGTTCCAATGTTCCACGTTCCAAAATTTCAATATTACTTTATATATATATGAAACAACATATATAGACCATTACTCTCAAACCTGTTCCAATGTTCCACGTTCCAAATGTCTAATAGATCTTTATAGACCATTACTTTTAAACTTGTTCCAATGTTCCACGTTCCAAAATTCCAATAATACTTTATATACATGAAACAACATATATAGACTATTACTCTCAAACTTGTTCCAATGTTGCACGTTCCAAAATTTCAATATTACTTTATATACATGAAACAACGCATATAGACCATTACTCTCAAACTTGTTCCAATGTTCCACGTTCCAAAATTTCAATATTACTTTATATATATGAAACAACATATATAGACCATTACTCTCAAACCTGTTCCAATGTTCCACGTTCCAAAAGTCCAATAGATCTTTATACACATGATACAACATTATATAGACCATTACTTTTAAACTTGTTCCAATGTTCCACGTTCCAAAATTTCAATATTACTATATATACATGAAACAACACATATAGACCATTACTCTCAAACTTGTTCCAATGTTCCACGTTCCAAAATTTCAATATTACTTTATATACATGAAACAACATAATTATATAGACCATTACTCTCAAACTTGTTCCAATGTTCCACGTTCCAAAATTTCAATATTACTTTATATACATGAAACAACATATATAGACCATTACTCTCAAACCTGTTCCAATGTTCCACGTTCCAAAGGTCTAATAGATCTTTATACACATGATACAACATAATTATATAGACCATTACTTTTAAACTTGTTCCAATGTTCCACGTTCCAAAATTTCAATATTACTTTATATACATAAAACAACACAATATAGACCATTACCCTCAAACTTGTTCCAATGTTCCACGTTCCAAAATTTCAATAGATCTTTATATACATGAACCAACATATATGGACCATTACTCTCAAACTTGTTCCAATGTTCCACGTTCCAAAATTTCAATAGATCTTTATACACATGATACAACATATATAGACCATTACTTTTAAACTTGTTCCAACGTTCCACGTTCCAAAAGTTCACGAGATCTTTATACACATGATACAACATATATACCATTACTCTCAAACCTGTTCCAAAGTTCCACGTTCCAAAATTTCAATATTACTTTATATACATGAAACAACACATATAGACCATTACTCCCAAACTTGTTCCAATGTTCCACGTTCCAAAATTTCAATATTACTTTATATATATGAAACAACATATATAGACCATTACCCTCAAACCTGTTCCAAAGTTCCACGTTCCAAAAGTCCAATAGATCTTTATACACATGATACAACATATATAGACCATTACTCTCAAACTTGTTCCAATGTTCCACGTTCCAAAATTTCAATATTACTTTATATACATGAAACAACCTATATAGACCATTACTCTCAAACTTGTTCCAATGTTCCATGTTCCAAAATTTCAATATTACTTTATATACATGAAACAACACATATAGACCATTACTCTCAAACTTGTTCCAATGTTCCACGTTCCAAAATTGCAATATTACTTTATATATATGAAACAACATATATAGACCATTACTCTCAAACCTGTTCCAATGTTCCACGTTCAAAAAGTCCAATATTACTTTATATACATGAAACAACATTATATAGACCATTACTCTCAAACTTGTTCCAATGTTCCACGTTCCAAAATTTCAATATTACTTTATATACATGAAACAACACATATAGACCATTACTCTCAAACTTGTTCCAATGTTCCACGTTCCAAAATTTCAATATTACTTTATATATATGAAACAACATATATAGACCATTACTCTCAAACCTGTTCCAATGTTCCACGTTCCAAAAGTCCAATAGATCTTTATACACATGATACAACATATATAGACCATTACTCTTAAACTTGTTCCAACGTTCCAAAAGTTCACGAGATCTTTATACACATGATACAACATATATACCATTACTCTCAAACCTGTTCCAAAGTTCCACGTTCCAAAATTTCAATATTACTTTATATACATGAAACAACACATATAGACCATTACTCCAAAACTTGTTCCAATGTTCCACGTTCCAAAATTTCAATATTACTTTATATATATATGAAACAACATATATAGACCATTACTCTCAAACCTGTTCCAATGTTCCACGTTCCAAATGTCTAATAGATCTTTATAGACCATTACTTTTAAACTTGTTCCAATGTTCCACGTTCCAAAATTCCAATAATACTTTATATACATGAAACAACATATATAGACTATTACTCTCAAACTTGTTCCAATGTTGCACGTTCCAAAATTTCAATATTACTTTATATACATGAAACAACGCATATAGACCATTACTCTCAAACTTGTTCCAATGTTCCACGTTCCAAAATTTCAATATTACTTTATATATATGAAACAACATATGAAGAGTTTGTTTCCAAAAGGCGCTAAATCCAATAGCTGCCTTGTGTCACATTTTTATGGTATAGCCTATTTTAAGATTTTTTAAGTTTAAATGACATGTTTTCTTCTTTGCACGTGGGAGGTTAAATAGATTTGCAATTATTTTTTTTAAAGATATCCAAAGAATTGTTATAACTATTCTAGTGGTCCAATGTTATTAGATTGGCATGGTTACTGCTACTCTTAGGAATATCTGCAATTGAATTTTACATAAAGCAGCCTTTGGATTTAGCACCTTTTGGAAACAAACTCTTCATATATAGACCATTACTCTCAAACCTGTTCCAATGTTCCACGTTCCAAAAGTCCAATAGATCTTTATACACATGATACAACATTATATGGACCATTACTTTTAAACTTGTTCCAATGTTCCACGTTCCAAAATTTCAATATTACTATATATACATGAAACAACACATATAGACCATTACTCTCAAACTTGTTCCAATGTTCCACGTTCCAAAATTTCAATATTACTTTATATACATGAAACAACATAATTATATAGACCATTACTCTCAAACTTGTTCCAATGTTCCACGTTCCAAAATGTCAATAGATCTTTATATACATGAAACAACATATATAGACCATTACTCTCAAATCTGTTCCAATGTTCCACGTTCCAAAATTTCAATAGATCTTTATACACATGATACAACATATATATAGACCATTACTCTCAAACCTGTTCCACGGTTCCACGTTCCAAAATTTCAATAGATCTTTATATACATGAAACAATATTATTATATAGACCATTACTTCAAACTGGTTCCAATGTTCCACGTTCCAAAATGTCAATAGATCTGTGTACACGTGATACAACATATATAGACCATTACTCTCAAACCTGTTCCAATGTTCCACGTTCCAAAATTTCAATAGATCTTTTTATACATAAAACATCATTATTATATAGACCATTACTTTCAAACTGGTTCCAATGTTCCACGTTCCAAAATGTCAATAGATCTTTGTACACATGATACAACATATATAGACCATTACTCTTAAACATGTTCCACGTTCCTAAATTTCAATAGATCTTTATATACATGAAACAACATTATATAGATCATTACTTTCAAACCTGTTTCAATGTTCCATGTTCCAAAATTTCAATAGATCTTTATAGACATGATACAACGTATATGGTCAATTCCAGCCAAACCGGGACAAAATTCTCTCTGGGGGCCATTTTGAAAATGTTTTCCTTTTCAATTCTAGACTTATCAAATGAGACGATCATATCTAGTGAATCATCAGGTGGAAGTGCCATCGGATTGAAAAATAACTTTTCTTGCCAGACCAAATAAAGTGTTAAATGCGCATATGCATGTTACCCACGAATTCAAGTCTTTTTCACCTGTTGTACGCCATAAAATTTCACTTTCTTTAATATCTTTCAATGTTTCATGTGTGGCTCATATACACTAGAAATCGGTGAAGACTTTGCATTGTGTGTATTGCAATTAAGTGCACATCATTAATTTGCATATATTTATAGATGTAAGTGTTGGAATAATGTAAAAAAGTGAACTGCAGACGTACATGTAACATTGACACCGTGTCAATGTTACGGCAAAATGAGACATTTTTGATCATATTTTTGGTAAATTATGACTTTGGTAAATTTAAAATCTTCTAAAAAACTTGTACACACTCAAAATAATGTTACATTAAACAATTGATTCAATTGTAATGATAGGCCTACTTTTAATGATATGGTCCATGTAACACACTGTGTCCCAACCTGGTGGAATGAGCCATTTACAATGTTGCTCTTACTGATTTCTCTATGTAGTGTTATAAGCATAGTAATAATGAACTTTGGATTTTGTCAGAATTTAGATGTAAGAGAAACATGCATGATCAAAACCTACTGATATTTCAGCACAATAGTATTTTGTACCTCAGTTAACTTCTCAAATTCCAAGTCGATTAGAGAAAAAAGAAGCCAAGACATGTTTATGTTGTATGCCTTATGACGAAAAGCATATAAAATGCATATTTTAAGATCAAAGATCGTTAAGGGCTTATTCAGTGATCCCAGCACAAGTGTAAAATAATTAAAATTGTTTATAAATTGCTTAAAAGTGAAAGATAAGTCATTCAAATTGTCATTTGGTATTTTCGAAATAAAACAATTTGGCCAATAACAAAGAAAACAGTAGTATTGACGAAGTTGAAGCCCCATTCAAATACATGTAGCTAAATTACAGATTCATGTAAAAGCCTTATTTTGTCTATACTGAACCACTAATAGGTTATGTTAGCACATCTATGGCAATAACAAAAGAACCCAAATCTGAATTTTGATGATTTTTACGATCGACTGGATGAGCAAATCACTGAATACACCTTAAAGGAAATTT
Organism: Amphiura filiformis; assembly: GCF_039555335.1. Taxonomy (NCBI): domain Eukaryota; kingdom Metazoa; phylum Echinodermata; class Ophiuroidea; order Amphilepidida; family Amphiuridae; genus Amphiura; species Amphiura filiformis. The sequence continues at coordinate 29,708,932 of NC_092637.1, forward strand.
TTTATACTATGCATAATTTTGTACTGGTTAGGATGGGTGATTGATAAGTTTGTAGCCTTATTGAATGATAACACAAAAAGTGTCAAGTTGTATCTTTTCTTGTTTTTGTGTTATAGATAATTGAATCTTGTAACTCTCAGGTTTCTATAGATGTGTTGAGAATCAGCCATTGGAAATTGAAAAAATAATAATAAAAAATCAGCTATTGTGTGGTAATCGACTGGTACAAACGGGCAACTTCCCAAGTGTTTTCATCATGTCCTCAAAAAATGGGTACCGGGTATGTTTGAATGATTCCATAACTACGAAGGTCTGGTGCCCAAACCAAAAACCCAAAAAGTAGCGTCCGCACAATGTTTTTTTCTTGTTTCTATATCACCAAGACCTACTGATTCAGAAACTGACTGATGCCACCTCAGCACCCTTGGGCATTTTGAGATATCCAAGATGGCCGCCAAAATGGCTGCCATCACATTTAAATAGCCATATATCAGCTATATAAACAGGTATGGTGATGATTTTAGGGTCTTTGAATGGGTTTTAGAGGTCAACGAATTCATATTAGTCCTTATCTAAACCACAGAAGTCTTTATTCACGCTGAAATCCAATATGGCCGCCAAAATGACCGTCGCCACATATAAATAGCCATATATCAGCTGTATAAACAGGTATGGTGAGGATTTTAGTGTCATGAAATGGGTTTTAGGGGTCAACCAATTCATATTTGGCCTTATCAAAGCCACATAAGTTTTTATTCACACCGAAATCCAATATGGCCGCCAAAATGACCGCTGCCATATATAAATAGCTATAGATCAGCTATCTAAGCAGGTATGGTTATGATGTTAGTGTCTTGAAATGGGTTAAATTCATTCACATTGAAATCCAATATGGCCGCCAAAATGGCCACCATCACATAAAAATGGCTTATATGTACAGCTATGGTGATGATGTTAGTGTCATTAAATAGGATTTAGGGGTCAACAAATTTCATATTTGAATTGTTACATCTGAGTGCTGAATGTGCTTTGCTATAGCAGTGATATAAAGAGCTTTGATTACATTGAAGGGGATTATGCGGTCACTTATTCATCAGGTACAACTACATTATCTGGTAATGTCACAGGTGTCAGAGGCTTGTTTTCCTCTTTCAGCCACCCCAACTGACATGTATCCAGATCTGGTGGATGATCGGGGGGAAAGAAAATGCTCGCTTCCATGCAAATGAGCTCGTTTTACATTTTCAACAAAAGCCTCAGTTGTTTGTGGCAAGTTATTCAACTTTGGTGTGGTTGACAGTCACTTTTCGTTTGCAACTTTTGACAACTAAATGCTGTACCGAGCCTCTGACTTTGTCCCAGTTGGCTGGAACAAATTTGGTAGCCTCTGCAATTGTGTCATCCACTGCTTGCTCTATATCACCCAACTTATCTAGCTGTGGTCCTTTAGAAACACTAGCTTTGATAACAATTGTCTTACCAATTCTTCAAAGATATGCCATAGTGTCACAACCAGAGAGGGCATGAGGAGCCAGAAGTCGTGGTACAATATATACATGCTTCTTTGTGGTTGCAGAAATATTTATTATTGTATGCTTGGAAATACCTTCCCATCCATAGAAAGGTTACAGGTAAGATTGCTATGATGTATCATGTAGCTATATGTGAGCAACAGGAACGCATTCATGTCATCACATATCTTCATAATATCCATTGGCTGGCAATGAAGACAAATTGCTGGTACATAATAACATCAGCTTCGCATGATTTATTTTCATATCAGTCCGCTGGATCACAATACCCAAATTGACTTCTTGTGGGACAGAATAAGATCTTGCACAACAAGTCGATGTGTTACAGTGTTTGTTTTTTCACACTATAAAAAAACCCATTGTGTGGATTAAGACGATATTTTGGGTTTCGGCACTATTTATGAGAAAGAATTTTGACAAATCAGTGTACACAAGCTGAGATGTTGATGCATATAATACTACATTGCAGTGGCAAGCATTTTGTGAGCATTCAGCAAAAGTGCTGGAAAACAAGCCAGTATTCAACATCAGCTTGGCCTTAATAGCTCCCTGCTACAGAAGCAAGTCACACTTAATGGCATTAAGAACAATGTTCAGATCATCGACATCATTTGTCAACAGCTCTGGAATCGTGTGAAAGATCTGGGTATTTGGGTATTATAATCCAGAAGACTGTTTATATGAAAACGAACCATGCGAACCTAATGTTACTATGACCCAACAGGTTGTCTTTATTGCCAACCAAGGGATTGAGAATATCAAAGTCATGAGTGATGACACATGTTGCCTACATATTACTACCTGTAACCTTTCTATGGAAGGCATATTACTATCTGTAACCTTTTTATGGAAGGTACAAACATTAAAGTATTGCATCAAACGCAAAGAAGCATGTAGATATTGTACCACAACTTCTGGTTGCTCATATCCTCCCTGGCTGTGACATTGTGGCATATCGTTGGGAAAATGGAAAGGCAACTGTTATCAAAGTGCTTCTAAAAGGCCATTGTTAGAAGTTGGGTGATATGGAGCAAGCCGTGGATGACATAATTGCAGAGGCTGCAGCATGATGCAGCATACGATGCAAGCAGTCAACTGGAACAACGTTAGCATCTAGAGCCAGTTTTAAACCAGGATCCACCTGATCCATGTCAGTTGGGTTGGCTGAAAGATGAACCAAACAAGTGACATTGCCCAATATTGTGCAACCAACACCTTCAAAAAATATTCAGAATGACATGCGGTGGTTGTCAGATAGAAACTGTCATGAGCAAAGTGATCATGTGGATGATGCTGACGAATCTGATGAATAAGTGACTACATCTTCCCATTAAACATAATCAAAGCTGTTTATATCATTGTTATACCTCTTAAGCACACTCAGATGTAGCCATTCATGTAAGATGGTGGCCTCCTTGGATTTCAATGTGAATAAAGACTTCAATGTTTTAAATAAGGACAAACCCTATGACCTATTTAAACGCATTAACATCAGCACCGTACCTGCTTAGATAGCTGATTATAGCTATTCATATGTAGGTGTGACGGTCATTATGGCAGCCATATTGGATTTCAATGTGAATGAAGAATTCAGTGGTTTATATAAGGACATATATGAATGCATTGACCCCTAAAACCTATTGAAAGGTGCCAAAATCATCACCGTACCTGCTTATATAGCTGATATATGGCTATTTATATGTGACAATAGCCATATTGGCGGCCATCTTGGATATCTCGAAATGCCCAAGGGTGCTGAGGTGGCATCAGTCAGTTTCTGAATCACTAGGTCTTGACGACATAGAAACAACAAAAAACATCATTTCCATACCTGTTTAGATAGCTGATACATAGCTATTTATTATGTGGTGGCGGCCATTTTGGCGGCCATATTGGATATCTCGAAATGCCCAAGGGTGCTGAGGTGGCATCAGTCAGTTTCTGAATCAGTAGGTCTTGACGACATAGAAACAACGAAAAAAAAACATTGTGCGGACGCTACTTTTGAGTTAAGACGATATTTTGGGTTTCGGCACCAGACAGAGTTTCAATAGTGAATTGCCATCTGACACACATTAAAGGGTGAATCAACATGATTCCAGATAAGATATCTTACACTTATCATTGCATGCCTCCATTTCAATTTTCTGTACTGTTTTGGTACCCAGTGCACAAGGGTCGAAAGTAACCAAAGGTACCTCAATGATCAGAGCACATCCAGATCTGTACAAAAGAGCTATATACCCAAGTTTAGCCAATCTATTCTCAACTCAAACTATGCAGAAATTGGTTCAGCAAACATATCCAAAATTAAATGTTTCTGCTGTTTGCTTGTTTTACCTACACAACCTGGTGAATATGAGTTGATAGTATACAAATATTGACTGTCTATGAGTGTAATGGTCGAAATATAATCACAAGGTGAAAGATGGATTGTTCCATTCCACAAGCCGGAACGGCGAGTGGAATGGAACAATCCATCTTTCACCTCGTGATTATATTTCGACCATCACACTCATAGACAGTTAATATTTGTTTTATATCACTCATACATAAATTCTATTACTATTTTTAAAGATAGGGATTACGTTTTTCAACAACATATTACAATGTTTCGCCCGGGTTTTGCCATGACATTCACAAATGGCTGTCCACCCCATAACTAAATTGGCGAGTCTGAGAGTCAGCGCACGGCCTGGCGCAGGCGCACTACGGTGCAGCACTATGATAGTATACAAATATTAACTGTCTATGAGTGTGATAGTCGAAATATAATCACTCGGTGAAAGATGAATTTTTCCATTCCACAAGCCAGAACGGCGAGTGGAATGGAACAATACATCTTTCACCGAGTGATTATATTTCGACCATTACACAAATTTAAGACAGTTATTATATCAATTATGCATAAATTCTATTACTAAAATACTATTTAAGGTAGGAAATTTTTTTTTCAACATAACACCATGTTTTGCCTTGATATACTCCTGGGATATACTTCACAATTTGGGGTCCACCCCATGGCTTGGCGCAGGCGCACTACGGCAGAGCACTATGATGGTAAAGACTATCACACGGAGAGGGCGATGGTAAAAAATGATAATGGTAATCAACCAATGAACTGTCTAGAATTTATGTATGAGTGATATAATAACGACTATCCAATTGTTGATTTCTTTTATTTGTTTTTAAATTATTTTAGATTTTAACATTATGCATTTCTTTCACAAAAGTTGAGCATCACTCACACACTCTTTGATGTTTGAGTTATTTTAAGGTGGTACTACACCCCTTGATAAATTTGTGACTATTTTTGCATTTTTCTGAAAAGTAATAACACAATGGTAAAAAAATTATGTATATTATAGGGGCAAGGAATCCATTCACTACACTGGAATTTCAGTGACTCAAGACAAGCAGTACGTTATTTATGATAAGAAAAGAGGTACCGCTAGTATGTACCTCATTTCTTTACATAATGCAAAGAACAACTTGTCTTGAATCACGGAAATTTTAGTGAAGTAATTGATTCTTGCCCTATACGCCGTAGAAGTGACGTAGTTAATCGGATTAACTACCATAGCAAAAGATGAATACAATTCATACTATACCACCCTGCACAACAACTTTAACGCGGTACCGATGCATTGAACCATAGATATCAAAGAAAGACTGATCGCTTGCACCCGTAAGATTAGTATCTTTAAAAAGAGCGGTATTGTATTCAATCTATGTGTGCTGACCTACATAGGTGATTAGTGCAATCTGCTTGTAGTGCAGGGTGATCTATTCAAAAATTGTATTCATCTATTGCTATGGTAGTTAATCCGATTATGACGTCACTTCTACGGCGTATAATATACATAACTTTTGTTACTGGTGTGTAGTTATTTTGTGAGAAAATGCAAAATTAATCACAAAATATATCAGGGGGTGTAGTACCGCGTCAATGGTCAAGACAAGCATGATTGTAAAATTATCACTATAGCTTAGGCAAAATATCTAATTCCCAATCATGAAGGACTATACTTCCTTTGTACTGTTACTTCAGCGCTACCAGATTTGAAGATCTTGATTGGTCTGGTCAATTCTCAAAAGCTGTACTTGCTCCATGAACGTGTGGTATTTGCGAAGTACACTCAATGCAAATATCTTTGCATACCCATGTTGGCTGTAATGATCGATTATTGGATATTTTGCGTAAAATTAGATGTATTTGTATCAATATATAAAGTGACTTCTGCAGACAGACTGTTTTTGAGGTTGATCTCACAACTATGATGGGTGCTCTACTGTTTGAAATAATTCCCATTAGATGTCACATAATTAACAATTCACAAAAATAAAAAGACATAAAGGGTTTATTTCTTTTATATGAGATGCA